>NC_142489.1:74398283-74600613 GCF_049115385.1 Moschus berezovskii
TCATACAGTCTGCATCCACGGAAATGTGGCGAGTTCACTAGTAGCACGTTGAAGTCAGACAATGCCATTCTACTCTTTAGGCTAGCTTTGTTCTTCCAGCACATTTACCTCTAGCATCTAGAGGCTCCTTGACCTAAAGCAGTTTATGAACCACCCCCAGATGTCAGTTATGATGAGCAACCAGGATGAAGAGATGCTTCACTACATGACCAACTTGGAGGTCAGGCAGGGGACCCCGCTAACTGTGGAGGGGAGATGACTGTGGAGGGGAGAGGGCATGGTTTATCCCTGAATACGGGAAAGGACAGCTCTTCTGTAAAGAGGTTTCATACCCACTCCCCCTACCCCCAACACTTTGTCCTGGCAGGTGGAGGAATTCAGGCATCCCACTCATCACTGCAAGATCACATTGTCCTTTCGGAGGAATAGGTATTTCCAGAATGAAGTGATTGTTAAGGAGTATCTCATTAACGTTCCTGGTAAGAGGCAGCTCCCTGGATTTGGGGAGTGGGGGCAGAAGAGTGTAGGTTGAGTGGGAAAGTGAGCTAGGTCTTTCTCCCATACTCCTTTTCCTGCAGGATACCAAGCCTCTCATTCCACTCCGATTCAGTGGTCCCAGGGGTTTGAACGTAAGGCATACAGCCTCAGGCACCACGACAGCAGCGTTAACTTCTTCAATTGGTTCTTTGACCACAACTTCACAGGATCTGGCCGGATTGCTGAGGTGGGGTCCCACGTGGCCACTGGGCCGAAATTGGTGATTTATGTTGGAGTTCTTGGCGGTGCACGGGAAGGCTCAGTGTCTGGCCAGCCCTGTGCCGACCTTGCTCATTTCCCTGGCAGATCATCATAAAGGATCTGTGGCCCAATCCTTTGCAGTACTGTGTGAGGAGGAAGGCTCCACCGCGAGAGGTAGCGGGAGGACGAGAGGTGAGGCGCCCAGGGGCTGAGCACTGGCATAAGGGTTGTCCAGGAACTTGGGTCGTTTATTTCACTTGTGGAGAAAGTGAGACTCTGTGGAATCCAGCGTGACACCGTGCACGGGGAAATCAGCAAGAGACAGCAAGTGTGGAGAACTGTAGTGAAAGACAGGTTCTAACCAGAGAAGCCTGAGGTAGATGAAGTGGCCTGGTCAGGCCAAAGTCACTCCAATTTATATCTGAGTCAGCTGCACACATCTCTGAACTGTCATTCCTTGGCCAACAAGTCCAGCCTCAGGCTTCTCTTAAATTGGGGTCCACCTACTATTCCTCATGAAGTCCCCTTTCCATCAGGTCTGTGAGTCTCCTTTGTACAAGGCTGTTCCCCCACTGACCCATCACTTGATTCCATTTTGGTCATCACGCTTTTTTTTTTTTTTTTTCCGTTGCATCTTTTTCACCTGCCACCCTCACTGTGAGAAACTGACCACTGTGAAGGATTATGGAGAATAGTTTTTTATTTATTTTAACTGGAGCATAATTACTTTATAATGCGGTGACCGGTTTGGCCGTACATTGGCCAACATGAATTACCCAGAGGTATACACGTGTCCCCCGAATGGTGAACCCACCACTCACCGCCCTCCCCTCCCTGTCTTTCTGGGTTGTCCCACAACATGACTTTAGTTGCCTTGCTTCACGCATTAAACTCACACTGGTCATCTATTGTTCAGAAGGTAATGTACATGTCTCAGGGCTGTTTTCTCACATTAACCCACCCTCCCCTTCTCACACTGAGTCCCATGTCTGTTCTTTATATGTCTGTGTCTTATTTGATGCCCTGCGTGTTGCATGTTCAGTATCACCTACATGGTGCTCAAATCCAGATATTTGTGTTAACATACAGTGTTTGTTTTTCTCTTTCTGACCCACTTCACTCCCTGTAATAGGCTCCACGTGCATTGCATCTCACTAGAACTGACTTTGATGCATTCCTTTTTAGAGCTGAGTCACAACACCATTGTGTATCGGTACCCCAACTTCCCTATCCCTTCATCTGCCGATGGAACATATAGGTTGCTTCCATGTCCTAGGTATTGTAATAGTTCTACGGGGAAGAATGGGGTACATGTCTTTTAGTATGTGCTTAGAGGACATGTAAAAATTCACAGACTCTGTCTCCTGGGAACTGACTTGAAAGAGTAAAGTTGTCTTTAGTGTTCTCAGAGAGGGTAGGTTTTCATATCTGTGTCTCTGTCTTTTTTGAAAGGAACCGCCGCTGCTCGACTTTGAGAAGTTTATGAGGCAGTGTCCCCCTTTCCCTAAAATAGAAAACCTAAGAAGCTGCTTCATGTGAAGATCAATGGCCAGCAGAGTTCTCTTGGACGGGAAAGTAGTGAAGAGTGGTCTGGTGGTGAAACGGATCGAGAGGGAGACACAAGTAAACCTGAAATAATGCCGAAGGACAAATAAAAAGCGTCAGCTGTATGCGTCTGCGTATTGTTTGGGGAGGGCCTCAGGACAAAAACTTCAGCTGCATGTAGGATTCTCAGTTTACCGTGTGGGAAGTACCAGTCCATGGAGAGTTGTAGAGGTGGTTAAGTCGTATGTGGGGGTTGTGTCAGGAGACACAGTTCTTCCTGTGGGGTGGGGCTTGGGGAGGATGGAGAAAGAAGATGAGGGGCCCATTAACTGTGGGTCTGGCAGTTTTACAAGGGAAATGTGGATGTCCACGCACAGGGTCTGGTGAACAAGGGCCAGAGAGTGAAAAGCTGGAACGCAATTTTGTTGGATGGTGGTGCCCCAGGTATCTTCTCTGTTGCACAGCATCAGACATTTTAAGAGTACAGAACAAGGAAAAAGCCTTAACATTCAACTCACTATGAAGCAAGAAGGCATTGCAAAGAACTTACAGACAAGAAAAGTTTAGGACAGGGTCCCCCAGTGCCTAATATTTCCTGCCAGTGCTTCAGTACCAGGGGTGGCTTTAGCTCTAACTTGTGCTGGAGTGAAGAGTGCAGAGATAGTCACAGGTCGGTGAGTAAAAGTGAACTGTGGATGGTTGACTTGCTGGTCAGTCTCTGGAAACTTGCCATGACTTGTGTCCCAGTCTCTTCAGGGCTTTCACTTAGGCCCTAGGGTCTAGGTGCTATTAGATTTGACTGCACACTTGGATGTGTTGTGTAAGGTTTTCTTCCACTGAATATCAATGTGTGTGAGACTTGGCGGGTTTCTGATGAATTCATGAGCATTCTGTCTCAGTCACCCTGAGCTGCATTTGCTTCCTGTTCCCTGGATGTGTTCATGTTTTCCTCTGTTTAGAATGAAGACCGGGCGTCTCCATTGTGTCTGCCCATGAATGTGAGTTGATGTTCCTTCCTGCGGGTCTGCCTTTGCCTCCTTCTTCTTTCGTGATGCACCCATGCTTGTGCTGTTAGGCACAGCTCTGCTGCCATAGCTCTCTGAGTTCTTACACTGCCCTGTTCAACACTCCTGCATTGTTTTGCTCGTATGCCCTCTTTTTTTTTATTTTTTTAATTTGTGTATCTTGTTAGATTGCATGTGAATTTGACCCTTTCTTTCACTCCTGGATCAAATGCTTCCAGCATCTTGAATTGTGACTTTTTTAAAGAGTTCCGTGATATCTGTGCTCAACAAGAAATGCGTTATCGCAGGAATAGTTAACAGTGACCCACATTTGGAAACAAGAATGCCTACACACTTAGAGTTATGCCCAACGGGCAAGAATATCACTCGCTGAAGTGAGAGTATTAGTTAGGATCACAGAGGGCAAAGATGTTGCAGGAATGCCTCTGTCAGGTAAGATTTAGGGTTGACTGGTTAAGTGTTCTAAAAAACACTAGTGCAGGATTGAAATACGTTGACTTTTACCCCCATCCATGTATTCTTGCGTTGACCATTACAGTTATGATGAAACTGACATTACCCATGCAGAATTTCTTCATGACTTTAAGTGAATTATCACCCAGGTGATAAGAATTGGGGCTTGCCTTTCTGTAAAGAGAAAGTTGTTAAAGAATTGTTGTCCTCAGTGACCCAGGGAAAAGGGGTGCATGATCAATTTCCAGTTCAAAACCCGTTGCTATTTCTGTGTTGTTTCTGGAAGTAAAGCGCAGGGAATGGAATCACGCCAACCTGATTGGCACTGTGAGCCGGTCCAAGGCGATAGGATTAGGGAACGCAGGCACACGTCACTCAACTGTCCACAGTGAGGACTTCCAACCCTGCCAGCCTCTTTGCATGTCAGTCCCCCTCATGAGCAAATCCCATTCACCTTCCAGGATATACCGTGGAAGTAGACGAGGACACTGACTTGATCAACTAGCGAGTGAAGCAGATAACTGGGACTAAAAAAGAGGGGTGCTTACCAAAGTCCATTATACTGCACAAGTCAGCCAAGAGTCGCGCATGTGTGCAAGTTTCTTTTCAGACTTAGGAGTGTGTGTGTATGTGTGCGTGCACACGCATGTGCGCTGGCAAAAATGGGTGTGTGAGCTCTCTGAACTGGCCTGGCTGGGGGATGGAAGAATGGACACTGGAAGCGTGAAAGAGCTTGTGTAAGGTACAAAGACCTTGGGGCATCAGAAGCACTGACGTGATGGAAAAAAGCCCAGGGATCTCTCCGACAGAGCAAGATGTAAGTGTAAACGTGGATCCCTGAGCAGAAAGGAGCGGCAGGAAAAACACACCCGGGGGCAGTCAGGGAGGATGTGAAGGGGCAGAGAACGAGAGTGGGCCAGATTCCCAGGCACAGAAGAGGGGCTACGCACAGCCCCTAGGACACCCGGCTACAGAGGGTTTTCTGTCCTCAAGTGCAGGAGCATTCTTTCCCTGACATGACCAGCCACGTGAACCCAGCTTGCCCTCTTCTGTAAGGCTTGCAAGACGGATGGCACTGTAGCATCAGCAGCTGCTACGTGCAGAGTTTGCCAGTTTGAAACATCACTCCATAAAAGGGTGTCTTAGGTTGATCCTCTCACCCCCTCCCAGTCCCACAGGCCTGGGCTGATGGGGTTAGCTGGCGTGTGTTCTCTCACCTGGAGGCTGGATGAGAACAGAACTAGTTTGAAAGGACCTCTGCACAATGAATGTTCAGGCTTCAATTCCTCTGGCACTGGTGAGTCATGGCTCTTAGCAGGACACTGTCCTTAGCATCTCTGTATTAAGAGATGCTTCATCTCTAAATCTCTCTACAGAGAGAATTCCATGTTTGTGTCACATTTTGACATGTGGGCAAAAGTGTTCTACGTGCAGCACGGAACTCGGTATTTCACATATGAATCCATGCATGAAGTTTTCATGAATGACATATGCAATTCTCTACATTTCACCTGTGAAAATCTCACCACAAACGTTCCAAAATGAAAATGGAATTCTCTACATTTTATATGAAAATATACGCACATACTATTTTCCTACGTGAAATTTGGAATTCTGCGTATTTCACATACGAAAAACTGGGTGCTGAGTTTTCCACATGAAATCCGGAGTTTTGTCTATTTCACTTATGAACATCAGGCCACTGATTTTAATACACAAAATGTGGAATTTTGATGATTTCATATATGTAATTCGGGGCACTGATTTTCCTCTGTTGAGGACGGATTTCCCTGTATTTCACATAAGAAAATCTTGGCAGAGACTTACTCCATGAGATACTGAACTTTTTATATTTCATTTAGGAAACTCTGAGCCATGATTTTCCTACATGAAATACGGATTTCTCCGCTTTCGCATTTGAAACTCTAGGCACAGATCTTTCCCCCATGAAATATGAAATTCTTGTATTGCACACTGAATTGGGAATAAACAAGGTAACATGAAATATGGAATTTTTCATATTTCTTATTTGAAAATCTGTGTGCTGACTTTCCTTCACGAAGTACAGAATGCCGTATATTTAACAATTGAAAGACTTGGCATCAATTTTCCTACAAGAAATATGGAATTTTCTATTTCCTACATAAAGTGATTTTCATGCTAGAGGTGTGAAAGTCTCTATACTGCACCCAAGAAAATTTGTTAGAAGAAAAGTTGTTAACTCTTGGGTGGGAGCAGGACTCATGGACACCCTGCCCTGGCATGCCCTCCACCCCTTGGCAGAATATCCAGCCATCGCCCCAGAAACTCAGTCCTCTGAGTTTCAAGTCAGTGTTTTTCAAGAATAAATAGTCGAGCCTTTCTGCACTCCCCAGGGAGAGGCTACAGGTGGCTACTGATCCCAGAGCTGATTCCTTCATCTCCCAGAGGCTCTGGGATAAACCCGCCCACCCCTGCTCTGTGTAGCACAGTCTCTCCTTTGTGCCGTCCCTGCAATACCAAGGGAACTTGCCCAGCGGGTCCGATGTGGTAGATCAGGAAGTCCTACAGGTGCGTGGGGAGGTCGTGCCTGATCTCTCCTTCTCCAGAGATCCAGACGAGTTTGAAAATGAAGAACAAGCCACTTTCGAAAAGGAGGAATGTTATGGTGAATCGATGCTCCAGCACCCAAGTTCACTGCCACTCAACCAAGGTCACAGCCTGGTCTAAAGGCACACAGATGCCCTCTGTGCCTGCCCAGCGCCTCCCTCCCGGAGACTTCAGTGCTCAGACCGCTGGATAGGAAGTGGTCTGAAGCTGCTCTTCCACAGACACTTAAAGGTAAGCGGAAAAGTGGTTGATAGAAATTAAAGTGAAAACGTCATCAAGCAAGATGAGAACCTTGACAGGAGAGAGGAAGGAGCATGTGGCAAACAGCTTCGGTTCTTGGGGCATATGATTCTCCTTAGTAAAAACATTTGCATTGCAAAATTTATGAACATTCCCTCTTATAATCTGTCTTCCCAGGGACACGGTCATTGTATTGTAGTCTGTCAAAATCCACTGAGTTTCATTAGAAATATGAATTTTTGCAACATATGCAAAAGAATTCTAGCCTAATGAGGCTAGAAATAGGCTAGTCATAACAGTGGTTTGAAATACTACTTCAAGATATAAAACTTAAATTTCAGGACAAAGTGTTCTATTATTTTTTTATAAAGCATCATGAAATATCCAAAATATCTTCCCTTACTGTGTTGATTGAAAAAAAAAAAAAAAAACTCCTCTAAAATTTCGGTTACTTGATAAAATAATGAATTAAATATGAAGAAAAAAAAAAAAAAAAACCCAGAGTAAGAGGCCTTGCATACAGCAAGCTATGTAATCATTTCCGTTTGACATTAGTCATAGTGGTGGTCGCTCAAATAAGAAATACCTTTTATTTATCCAAACACCCAATAAAGCAAAATTCTCAGGTGGAAAAAAAATAAAAACATGGGTTCTGGGAAAGAGGAGCCCTGATGAGATAAAGCTGCATTGCCCCATTCTGGTCAGGTTAAGAATATGCTCAAACAGTGACCAGCACAGTGAGTAATCCTTACTAAATGGCTCTCTGTCCTTTTGATTAGATGCTGTCTGCTCCCTTTCACTAGTTGGGGGTATTTTATTTCTCTTTAGCCCCGATCACCACCACAAGGGAGGGGCTGAGGAAAAAGCGACAGCAACATCTCTGAGTAATAAACCCGCTGGCATCTCTCATGGGAAAGAAGAAGGATTCCATAATTTCACTTTCCAGTACTCAGGGCGAGATGGTCCCAGCATATGCAGGTCTTCCTGGCCAGCATCCACTGCATCAGATCCCCTGGGAGGCTCCCTTGTGGTGCAGGGGTGGTGGGGAGGAGAGTCTGTGCACACAGAACAGCAGTGGGCAGGTTAACCTAAGTGCCTCTGGGAGACACAGGTGGTCAGCTCTGGGAACAGAGTCATGCAAGCAGGTTATTAGAAGAGCCACATCTTATTCTGAACCCAGAAAACATTTTTTTAGTAACCTTCTCAAGATCTCAGAAGTTAGGATATTAAATACCATGATATCAAGCTAGTGGGCGAACAAGTTAATTACACACAATCTGTATGTTTATTGTGTTTATTCATTTTCTTGGTCATGCTGCACACCTTAGGGGATCTTAATTTCCCAGCCAAGAGACTGAACCCACACCCTCAGCAGCGGAAGCACGGACTCCTAGCTACCACTGGACTAACAGGGAATTCCTCATCTTCTTAAATCTGAGTCATTTGGTAAAGAACAGAGCAGAGACTGTGATCACCCCTATTCCCACCACCTCCAACTCACCACTTTCTGATATTACGACTTACTTGCTTCCAATCTTGTACACACTCACAAATGTCTCTGACAAATGACCCAGGTGAAGGTGTGTGTCTGTGTGTGTGGGTGTGGGTGTGTGGGGTTGTGTGTGTTTATGGGCACATTGACAAGAGCTTGAAGATATCTGATGAAGAGCTTCTGTCAGCTGGTTGGTGTCTCTGTGATTGTCCATCCAACCTCCTCTGGAGGGAATGCCAGAATTTGCAGCTGAGCCCTTTCAGATTAAGTCACCCCAGTCAGTTTCCTTCTGGGCTGCCTGCCCCAGTGGTGACATTTGCTTTCGGATGTGAGGCATCACTCAAGGCATCTGTGTGGATCCTGCAGGGATTTTGTTGTCCCCAGTTTGATATTCAAGCTGAGCCTGAAGCACAGGAGAGAATGACCCAGTGCTTCCCATTTCCAAATTCTCTCTTCTCTGTCGCAGCCCTGGTGTTAAACTGGGGATACCGAAGGTACAGTTCCAAGTGTTGTTTCATTCCTAGTGCATCATATCTCTACCCTTAAACTCATCGCAGAAAATCCAGAAACAACAAAATAATAGAAAAAGAAGAAATGTCAGCCAAACCCACCCATTGAGAGGCCCTGGTACCATGCTGAGCTGCTCCCCACCCAGGCTTTTCCTCTCTGAAAAGACCTTCACTTTTGAAGTTTTGGGTCTCCACATTTCCTTGTGATGTCGAGTGATTTTGCAGAGCTATACCAGGGGCTTCCCCGGGGCTTCCCCAGTGGCTCAGAGGATAAAGCGTCTGCCTCCATTGCGGGAGACCCGGGTTCAATCCCTGGGTCGGGAAGATCCCCTGGCGAAGGAAATGGTAACCCACTCCAGTATTCTTGCCTGGAGAATCCCATGGACAGAGAAGCCTGGTAGGCTACAGTCCACGGGGTTGCATAGAGTCGGACACGACAGAGCGACGGAATGGAACGGATACCAGGCTTCTGGTGGAGGGAGAGAAAATGGTGTTCCAGGAAAGCTGGGGTTTTCATTCTCATGCTCCAGCTGCGATCAATGACAAATTCCCCACTATTCCCCCTTCAGGCTCCCAGCTGCCGCTCATGTCATTAACTTCCCATGACACTGACGTGTTCCCAGGCCATGCTTCACGCTGATAGAGGGTGATATATGCAAAATACTCTGTACATATGCAATCGACTCGGCCTGATTAGTAGTAGTAGTAGTATTTATTCTTTTGCTTCAGTACTGTGAACAGACTTTCTCTCGTTGGGGCAAGCAGGGGCTACTCCTCATTGCCGAGTGTAGCCTTCTCATTGAGACAGCTTCTCCTGTTGCAGTGCAAGGGCTCTAAAGTATGGTCCGGTAGTTGTGTCCTGGGGCCTTAGCTACTCTATAGCATGTGAAATCCTCTTGGGCCAGGGATTGAACCCGTGTTCCCCCTGCATTGCCAAGTGGATTCTCAACCACTGGACCCCCAGAGAAGTCTGACTGCCTAATTTAAACGACAAAATTAACATGGGGAATGCCTATGGAAAGACACAGAGGTGCTCACAGCATAGGAAGAAAGGCTTAGCAGCCAGGCCGTTTCAGGCATATGACGCAGGCAAATCTAGGGAACAAAGTACCAAAAGCCCACGGTATTTTCTTCCAGAATCTTCTCTTGGGATGAACCAAAGGCAACCACTTTTTGGAATTGCCTTCCAGCTTCAAAGTCCAAAGTGGGAAGCAGAGAGGCTTCCCTTGGCTTGGCCACTCACTGCATGCAGGGAACAGGATGACTGCCCCTCAAAAATCTAGACATGTTCTTTGATACCAGAAGCAAGAGGATGGAGCCTGACTGGGCACGAGCACAGGAAGCCACCGTTGATCAGGAAGTGAATGAAAGCCCTGATCCTGCTACCCCCAGAATGCAGATTCAGCACCATCACGCATTCAGAGACATAGTGAAACACAGCCCTAAGCCCACCCATGGTCTCCTGGTGAAAAGTGCCCTCCTCCCCACAGTAAGAAAGTCTCTTCTCCATCCCACAGCCATCTTCCTCCTCCCCAGCGCCTACAACTTCTCCCCTATGGCTTCCACAGTTCCGCCCCAGGAGGCAGCCTGTGCCATGATTTCGGTGTGCACAGCGGCTGTGGACTGGATGAGCAAGCTGGCCCTCCGCTACCACTGGGTGAATGGGATCACAACACCTACAAGAACAATGTTGGCAGTGAGTGGGCCGGGGAGAGGGCCACCCATGGTGGTTGAAGGGTCTGCCTGCCTGGACTCCACGCGCACCCTGGACCGAGGGAAAGTCATCAAGAATGGATGCTGTCACTCATACCCCAGCGGCTCGGTGCCAGGTTCCAAGAGGCTTACAAATCCTAGCTCACTCAGTGCCGCCCTCATTGACACTCTGGAAGAGGATCTCATCATCTCCACTTTGGTTCTGGGGAAGCTGAGGGACAGATGACTTGTCTTGCCCATCCACGATTTATGCCTCCAACCCCACCGAGGTGTTCCACATGTGGTTCTCGGGCCACCAGCATCAGGGTCACCTGCAGGCTCGTTGGAAATGCAGAGTCTCTGGTCCCCACCTCAGACCTGTCAGATCCACAGCTCTGGGGTGGGCCTGGCCCTCTGCATCTTAACTGGCCCTCCAGGTGATTCTGATGCTTGTTGAACATTTGAGGACCACAGGCTTCAGCCCTGACTACTCCGACTGTGTTCCCTGGTACAGCCACATGAGCATCACCTGGGAGCTTGTTAGAAATGGGACTCCAGGCCTCTGCCAAGGCAATGGAGTCAGGTCTGTGTCTTTAACAAGATTCCCAGGTGATTTCTGAAAACACTGGTTCACAAGCTTGGCTCGTATTGGAGTCCCCTGAGGATCTGCTCTTTGTGGCTTAGCTGCTGCTTGGCATTGGGACTTACTGAGTTCCCTGGGTGATTCTACTGTGCAGCCAAATCATGAAAGCCACCAGCTTCATTGTCAGGACAGCATTGGTTTATCACACTGAGCAAGAAACCTGGAAGGTGCTGGAGGTTGGGTTGATTCACCAATGGCCAGGCCCTTGATCACTATTTCTGGAATTCTCTAGGCCTTTGCCTCTTTTCAGGTGAGGCTGCTTCTACCCCACGAGGCACGTGGGGATGTTTCTGATTATCACTATGTCTCTTAACAGCTACTGGCTGGTAAAGGAATAACCATTTCTTTTCATGGTGCCTCAAATCACTCCTAGGAATCGCTGTTCACCTCTTAGCATTCAAGACCACCTCCCTAAACTCCGAAACAACATTATGGGATCCAGACTCGGTTCAGAAGATCTGTGACTAAATGTAGAAGACTGAGCCTCATATAGGACACCCATGTTCTGCTTCTGGGGATTCTAGGCCCACATCCGCGGTCTACAGGGCTACTGTTAAGAACAAGAACTTGTGTTAGGGAACCAGTTTATTTCCAGACATCTCAAGGAACACGTCAGGGATCTCATACCCTCAGTGGCCAGGTGAGAAGATTCCAGAGGCAATTTACGATTTTCCAGATCCACTTCAGAGAAGCATAAACCCACTTCAGGGGAATCAAACACCTCTCCAGTAACCTCCAAGTTACCTCGTGGTACACTGGACAGTCTACTGGTTCTAGAATCCTATATAACTTCTGACGATATCATCCCGATTTAGGAACCCTGTGCTTTGTGCTCTGTTTCTCAGTTGTGTTTGACTCTTTTTGATACCATGAACTGTAGCCCATCAGGCTTCTCTGTCCTTGGAATTTCCCAGAGAAGAATATTTGGGTGGGTTTTCACTTCCTGCTTCAAGGGAATCTTCCCAACCCAAGAATCAAACCTGTATCCCATGTCTCCTTTATTGCAAGCAGTCTTTACCTGTGAAGCCATGGGTGGAGCCCTTTAACTCTGAACTGACTTTCGTTGAAACCCACTTCAGTTCAGCCCTACATGCTTAGTTGCTCAGTTGTGTCTGACTCTTCACGACCCCATGGACTGTAGTCCACCAGACTTCTCTGTCCATAGAGATTCTCCAGGCAAGAATACTGCAGTGTGTTGCCATGCCCTCTTCCAGGGGATCTTACCAACACAGGAATCAAACTCGGTCTCCCACATTGCAGGTGGATTCTTTACAATCTGAGCCTCCAGGAAAGCCAAAGAATGCCAGAGTGGGTATCCTATCTCTTCTCCAAGGGATTTTCCCAACCCAGGAATTGAGCCAGGGCTTCCAGCATTGCAAGTGAATTCTTTACCGGCTGAGCTACTAGGGCAACCCTATTTAAGAGACCATGAGCCCACTGCAATGAACCCAGATTCAACCTGAGATTCCTAGACTCACTTTAGGAAAATGTGAATCATCATCATATTATCGTCCTCAAAATAGTAGCTGTATCATCGGTTGAGCATGTTTTGGACTAATAACTGTTGATGAAAAGTCTTCTTAGGAATGAAATTAAAAGGACAATTACTTAAGGTCAAAAAGTAATATATAACCAACAACTGAGCTTAAAGTGAAACTTATACATGGTTGTCATAAATATGACTCATTAGGAATTACCTAGGGTTCATTAAAATGGTTGTCCAAAGGATTCATATTTTAGAGTTCATATGACCTGTTGAGATGGAAATAGTATACCATCCATTTTGGAAGATGAAAGTTCCCAGGTTTTTGACTGCATGACAATCAGAAGTTCCAAGTAAAGTTTGCATTATAGTTAGGACCATCTCAGTATACTATATTCACACAACAAGACAAGGAACATGTGGTTTTGTGGCAGAGTGAGCTCCGGGAGTTGGTGATGGACAGGGAGGCCTGCCGTGCTGTGATTCATGGGGTCACAAAGAGTCGGACACGACTGAGCGACTGAACTGAACTCAACTGAGTATAACTGAAAACAGTAAGATGCCTGAAAAACCTTTTGGTTATGTTACAATGGAAGTATACATTACTCATTCTGAAAATCACTGAGGTTCATGGAGGTTCCTTTTGATATCCAGAGAGGAATTTAAAGCTAGCCCATACTAAGTTTCAAGACAAATGATGCCCTTTATTCAGTATAGGAATTTCAAGAAACTGCAGTTTTCCAAAGGAAAGTGAATAGAAAAATTAAATGAAGGAGTCAGGTACATTTGGACAATTCCTCTGTCCTTGGAGGGACAGAGGAATTCTTACAGGGGAAATGGTTCATGTGTAGAGGAAGACAAAGAGGTAACATACCAAGAGGGAATGAAAGAAAGGAAGAGGGATAAATTTAGAGACTGGGACTGACATATAAACACTACTCTCTCTCTCTCTCTCTCTCTCTCTCTCTATATATATATATATATATATATATATATATATATACACACACACACACACATACATACATATATATATATAAAACTCATAAGGACTTACTAGTATCTGTTACAAGGAACTCTGTTCAGTACTCTGTCATGGCTTATATGGGAAAATGATCTAATGAAGAGCAGATAGGTGTATATGTGTAAGTGATTCACATTGCTGTACACCTGAAGTTAACATAACATTGTTATCAAATACACTTCGATAAAAATAAGTTTTTAAACAGCTAATATAACGTAAGGCTTGCAGTAGAGAGCTACTGTTGTAATGGTGAAAGTTTTAAGGACAGCAGAAGTGATGGTGGAGTGGATAGAGATGAAAATTCAGCAAAGAAAGACCAAATAAATGGCAAGGACAGAAAGACAAGGAATTTCTCAGACTGGGGGTCTTGTTCTGACATCTTAGGTAGAAGCTGACCATCTCTCCTGATGTCGTCTGCTCAGGCCCAAGTTCCTGGGAAATAGGAACAGCCTATAAAGAACTATCGATCTCATAGTCCTGTCTGCCCTTGGGCACTGAAGAGAGTACCTCAGTTTAACTCCCCAAGTAGGGTGAAGGAGTTGTATTCAAGAGTAGTATGTATACCCTTTCAATTGAGAGATGCAAATCCTGGGTTAGAACCCTTAGCTTTTCTCAGCATTTCTAGGAGGATAAAGATTTGTATTTGCTGTTGATGAATGAAAATTTGAACACACTTGATGTTTAATGATATTTAGAAATTATTATTAATATACTCGTATGTCTGTTTTCTAGTAATGTGACGGCCTACACTTTCTTGTCCATTGTCCACTGGAAGAGGACAAAGGATGTCAAAACTCATTTGTGTCATAGCACTCAAAAGTGGAAAAACAAACTGAGACATTGGTAAGAAGTTTATTTAAAAAGAGAATTAAATAGAAGAACATTTCCATCTCAGAATCTGCAAATATTTTAAAATAAAAAAGAATTCTTAAAGTAAGTTGTTTTTTTTTTTTTTAAGACTATGGAATGAGCATAATCATTCCATAATGATTATGGAATGATTTTCCTAGCCTAGGAGAAACTAGGCAGAAGCTTATGGGGGCACAAGCAAATGGGTGAGCAGGAAGTAAAATATCATCTTTCTAAGAGAAAATTTCTCTTTCTGCCAACTTATTCTCAGTATAAGCTGTTAGGAAGTATGTTCTACCTTAGTATGTTACTGCTTGCTACAAGTTGAGAACAGGTCAAAATTTAGGGCATTCCCATCCCTTTTAGAATTTTCCAGAGTTTGTTGTGGTCCATATTGTTGAAGGCTTTGGCATAGTCAATAAAGCAGAACTAGATGTTTTTCTGGAACTCTCTTGTTTTTTCTATGATTTTGGTAATTTGACCTCCTGTTCTACTGCCTTTTCTAAATCCAGCTTGGACATCTGGAAATGCATGGTTCATGTACTGTTGAAGCCTGGCTTGAAGGATTTTGAGCATTACTTTACTAGTGTACCTTTCTTTGGATTGGAATGAAAACCGGACCTCTTTCAATCCTGTGGCCAATGCTGAGTTTTCAAAATTTGCTGCAATATGTGTGATTCACAGGAAAACAGCAATAACAAAATGAAACAGCTAGCATCACAAATATCCATTCATCCAAGAGTGGTAGAAGGAAGGAAGGGGACGAGGGAGAGGGGAATGACACAGGGAGAAAGAGGATTCAGATCAGTGCCTGCCCAGGGCTGGCAAATGCTAGAAAAGAGTTGAGAAAAATCAGTGGTCCTTCCAGACCCTCAAGTGTTTAAGGTCAATGCTGGTGTCAGGAAGATTCTGCCTTACATGCACCTAACACAGAAATCTGGATTCCTCACATTTCTCAGAGAGAATGGAACATGGCTAGAGCCCTCAAAGGGGAGAACCAGCCAACACTATATTACTTACTTATAACAGCTTACTAAGAAATTCTAAGTATTTTTGTAAATGGGGAAGTATTATAAAGATTAGTAGACATCAGTATTAAAATAAGACATAAACACTGAAAATGGAGCTACAGTATTGCTTTTCTAAAAGTAGTAAAATCTAGTATACTTCCAAATATAAATATACAAGTATATTACAATTTATATATGTATGAATATATACATATGTAAATATTTATGTATCTATGAGCGTGTATGTATGTATATTATATATGGGTATATAAACTATGTGGATAAATTCTAGGGAAAGCCTTGGAAAATAAGTTTTAGTTCTGTCTTGCATTAAGTGTATTTTCTTCTATTACATATGATTTTGCATGTTAATTCCTAGAAAGAAGAATTTTATATTAGGGAAAATAATTTACAATTTATAAATTTTATAATTTATAAAATAATTTATCAATTTTAAAAGGTTACAATTTTTCCAGTTTTTTCGGGTATAGACATGCATTAGCTGAAAGCGTATTTATTACACAGAAGCTGAGGTGACAGAATTGCAGAAATTTTCCTTAGTGGATCTCTTCATTTTGTTAATTTTTGAATTTTCAGTGAAAAGCATTACCTGTATTTGCTTACTGAGAAAATTCCAAATGTGTTTACTTCAGAGACACTAAGATTTTGACTCCTAAATGTTTTGAGTATTTTCCTTATGTTTTCTTAATTTTATTATTACTTTTGTTTTGTATGAAGAAAAAAGAAAATCACACGCAACTAAAGAATATGCCAGGCAAGCGTGATCATATTGGCGACATTTGAGACGGCAATAAATTACGAAAAACATGTGACGGTGAAAGTTCTCTTCTGTATTTTATAGTAATTAAGTTAAGGCGAGTGGTAAATCTATTCATTAAAAAAGAAACGTAGAACACTTGGCTCTTCTTCTTTTATTATTATTTTTTAGACTTTCCCTCAAAGGTCTCCATTTACCCCTCCCCCGCCTCTGTATTCTCTTCCTGTCCTACTTTCCCTGAGGCTCAGCTCGCTATACATCCGGGTTTCTTACGCTCGTCTCCTGGCGCCATACATCCGGTTCCTTATGCTCTTGACGGAAGAGGCACGGCCGCCTTCAACGGTAGTTTAGCTAGCGGTCAGCTGAGGAAGGTTGGTGTTGCGTGTTGGCAAGAACGAGGCGAAAAAAGGTACGGAGTTGCACATTTTAAGATTGGAAAACAGATTTAGACCCTACGAGAACATGTTTATAGTTATAGCGTCCGTGTTTACTGGAGAAAAATGGTAACTCAGACTGATTTTTTCCTGTCAGGCCTTTTCCTGTAAGAACTAATAACTGAGTGAAATGTGTGAGAGTGTGTGTGTGTGTGTGTGTGTGTGTGTGTGTGTGTGTCTTTGTGTGTGTACCTTCTCCTGAAAAGTCTTATCAGTTTAATTCTTGAAAAGTATCTTTAATTTTTATTCCTTGGAGAATCAGTGCCTGAAGTAGCCATGGAAAGCCAGTGAAGGTGGAGAGTCCTTTTGTCTGAATGGAGGGCTGGGGGATGGACGGGAGGGTGGGGGTGGGCAAAGAAGGGGGTTTGAAACGTCTGGATGTTGGCCGTGGGAAGATACACTGGGCATATACTCCTTCCCTGGGACTGAGAAAGCTGCTTTTGCTTTCTTTAATTTGGTATATAACGCTGGGCTTTTCTCCATCCGCTTATGGCTACTAGTGCGGAATCTTGGCTGCTTTTGGTGTGTAATTCGTTTTTTTTCCGTTGGTTTGGAGCTGCTAGTCACGTGGAATGTTGCTTTGGTTTCTCGTGCAATGTTGCTTTGGTTTGCAGTTCGGCTTTTTTCCGTTGGTTTCGGGCTGCTAAGCGCGTGGAATATTACTTTCGTTTCTCGCCTAGTGTTACTTTGGTGTGTTCTTGTTTTTTCTCGCGTAGTGTTCCTTTGGTGTGTAATGCGGCTCTTGTTTTTACTCGCATAGTGTTTCTTTGGTGTGTGATGCGGCTTTTTTCCGTTGGTTTGGGACTGCTGCTGCTGCTGCTAAGTCACTTCGGTCGTGTCCGACTCTGTGTGACCCCACAGACGGAAGCCCACCAGGGAAGTCCCCCGTCCCTGGGATTCTCCAGGCAAGAACACTGGAGTGGGTTGCCATTTCCTTCTCCAATGTGTGAAAGTGAAAAGTAGAAATGAACTCGCTAGAAGGCAATGGCAAGCCACTCCAGTACCCTTGCCTAGAAAATCCCATGGATGGAGGAGCCTGGTAGGCTGCAGTCCGTGGGGTCGCTAAGGGTCGGACACGACTGAGCGACTTCACTTTCACTTTTCACTTTCACACATTGGAGAAGGAAATGGCAACCCCCTCCAGTGTTCTTGCCTGGAGAATCCCAGGGACGGGGGAGCCTGGTGGGCTTCCGTCTGTGGGGTCACACAGAGTCGGACACGAGTGAAGTGACTTAGCAGCTGCAGCAGCAGTCATGTGGAAGTTTGCTTTGGTTGCTGGCGAAATATTGCCTTGGTGCGGCTTTTTTTCTCTCCACTTGGGGCCGCTAGTCTTGCAGAATGTTGCTTTGGTGAATAATGCGGCTTTTTTTCGGTTGCCTTGGGCCTGTTGGGCGAATTGCCTCTTCGGTGTGTAATACGTGTTTTTTCTCTTCGCTGGGGTCTGCTAATCGTGCAGAAGGTTGCTCTGGTGTGTAATTCGGCTTTTTTACATTGGCTTGGGGCTGGTCGTTGTGTGGAATGCGGCTTTGGTGGGTAACGCGACTTTTCTCCCTCCGCTTGGGGCTGCTGCTGCTGCTGCTGCTAAGTCGCTTCAGTCGTGTCCGACTCTGAACGACCCATAGACGGCAGCCCACCAGACTCTGCCATCCCTGAGATTCTCCAGGCAAGAACAATGGAGTGGGTTGCCATTTCCTTCTCCGGGCTGAATGTTGCACTGGTGTGTAATTCGGTCCGCCCCCGCAACCCCCCACCCACGTTGGCTTGGGGCGGCTAGTGCGCTAGACTGTTGCTTCAGTGTGCAAACCGGCTTTTCTCCCTTGGCTTGGGGCTGCTAGTTGTGGGGCCTGTTGCTTTGGTGCGTAATCCAGCTTTTCTCTCTCGGCTTCCGGCTGCTAGTCGTGGGATATTGCTTTGGTGTATAACTTAGGTTTTCTCCCTTGCCTTGGGTGTGCAAATTGTGCATCGCGATGTAACAGCCGAGGCTCCGTTTGGTTTCACGTGCACTTCTTTAAACAGTTTTTCTCCGAGATAGTGACAGTAGTTGGAAAACTTAACCAATATACCTAACCATTTTACTTACATGACTTTAAAGTTTTCAAATGTCGAACTGTTGATTATTTTAACAAAAACGGTCAAATTTTAATGTTCGTAAAAGTTAACATTATTCAGTTTGGCGCCATGATTCTTACTCTACCACAAAAGCCTACAGGTTAAATTTCCCTCAACAAAGTATTTTATTCTTTTGTGGCTTTTATGACTTAGTATTGCAGAAGTTTTTGAATGTAAGTGTATTTTAAAGATTATTTGTAGGGTAATGAATATAAACGTGAGAAAATGGAGGAAATTTGAAAATCTGTTTAGTATATTTTATGCACATGTTATAAAACTTAGATACAGTATTTAGGTTTTAATGAGTGAAACCTTTAAATAGTGCAGCTCAAAAGAGATTTACAGCAGCCGTCTAATGTAATTTAAACTTCCAGGCTTTTGTCATCTGTAAAAAACGTCATTCGTTAGTTCAGCGCTTGTTTTCCTTTTTGCGTTACAAGTTTTCTTGTCTTTTTAGTAAACATTTTTTAAAGTTAAGTTTTTTTTTTTTTTTTAATGACACTTGAACATTTTGGCTCATGATTAGTTTTTTGGCATATTTTTTGCCACCTAACAGTAAAACGATGGAAGCAGATAGGCCTGGAAAACTCTTCATAGGAGGCCTCAGTGCTGAAACAACGGAGAAGTCTCTTGAAGCTGATTTTGGGAAATATGGTCACATTATGGAAGGTAACTGAAGAATCAATATACATTAAGTCGTTAAAGCATATGTATACTTTGAGTAGTTTGAGATTTTTTTTTAATTGATTAAGCACTTGGCAGTCAGTGAAAGGGTCTCCTCTTACTGAAAAGGGAAGAAAAGAGTGCTTTTAAAATGTACTAATGGTCCTGGGACATGAAATAGAATAAGATATGGTAATTGTAGAATTATTGAGATTATTTACTGTTAGTTTTTAAAATATTAGAAGTTATACATAAAAATCAAATTGTGTGGTGTTTTTATATCATATATAAAATAATATATAGATTTTTGTTGCTTTTAAGTAACTTTCAAAAGTTTGTACTCTATTGATAACATTCAAGTATGTTAAAGGGGTCTTATGAGAAAGCGTCAAAGGAGTGATTATTTTGAAAACAATAAAGTTCAGTTTTATGTGACATTTTAAATTAAAAAGATTTATGTATATTACAGTTCTCTTGATAAGGGATCGGAACACAAACAAGTCGAGAGGCTTTGCTTTCATTACTTTTGAGAGCCCGGCAGATGCAAAGGATGCTGCCAAAGGAATGAATGGAAAGGTAAGTCTTAATAATGAATGTTCTTCATCTAGTACTCTTTATAGATTTCTTTATTGTTACAATAGTATAATGCTCTGTAAGGCTTCACTCTCCTTTTTGTCACATAAACACTGGATCCTCTGGTTGGGAAGAGATTGAAGTTAATACCCAGCAGTAACAAAATAGATTAAATCTGTCTTCTATTAGCATTCAAGTGTAAACACAAATAGGTTTTAACCTTCAGCACTCTACCGGTATTCCATTCTTTATTTTAAGTCTTGGCATTTTCTATTTAAGTCAGTCTTCACTGTTTCAGTGTTACGAATAAAAATTTGTCCCTTAGAGGCAGAACTGTTTTTAAACATTGGAGAATTGCTTTACAATATTGTGTTGGTTTCTTGCAGCCTATCAGCATGAATCAGCCATAAGCATCCCACTTCTTTAGCTAGTTACAGAGCACTGTGTTTGCTCCAGGATTTCCCCCTCTGTGGATTGTTATATTAAATAAAAAAAGTCTATTTCCCCCATTTTGTATTGTGGGTCATGGGCTTTTGTACTCATGATATCCTGTTAATTGTTAAATTATCTCTAAAGCTTCTACATTCCCTTAGTGTGACTACATTAATTCCCTATTATCTATAGTTATGGTTCTAGTATATTTCAGGCATGTGGCACAAGCTGACCCTTGTACTTTCATTTTTCAGATATGGTAATACCTAAAAGTTAAGTTTGACCCAGCTTTGGGTCACAGAGATAAAGTTTCCTTGAGACTACTTGATGGTAACTAATTGCTGTTTTTTAATTTGTTCTAGTTGTCTAGCCACAGGAACATGTAATCTGAAATTACACTTGAATTATTCTTTATTCAATAGGTGTTATATTGTAAGGCATTGATTGTATTTAGCAGCTGACTAATGGTTATGGATGAGACAAAGTATTTATTTTCTTGAGCACTGGTATTCTAGGGTGAAGGGAAAAGATGTACGAGAGGAAACATTAATTTCACATGCAGAAATGTTAAGGAAAATGAAGTAGTAATTTTGGTAGAGCTTATTGGGTTTTGGATACTATTTTTAGGTATATCTAGGAATGTAAGCTAAATCCTGCGTTGGGAAGGAGGCAGTGCATGAATTTGTGGAAAATATTTTGAACCAAAAAATAGAAAATAAGACCTAAGATGGGAAAACATGGCTTTTGAGGCTGATTATATTGAGCTAGAGCCCATTTCAGCCAGAAGTCCTGGAAGGAATTTAGGATTTAAAATTATTTTCCAAAAATAATATGAAATAACAAGAGTCTATATAGTATGATTCCTGCTGGGTTTTCAAAACTCCCTTTGGTCTCTGTAAAAGATTAAGGCAGATATTGGAAGATCAATTAAGTTTAAGCATTTCTGAAAAATATGAAGTAGCATTACGGTAACTATTTGGGAACACAAAATAAAACAGTTGTGTAAGGCAAGAAATGTTAAAGACCAAATAAGGACCCTAGTTTTAAAAAAGAAAAAGGAAGAAAATTAATAGAACTAGAGTAAATACAGAGCAGCACTTATATTGAGAAATTTTCTTTATGTTTGTGTCTAATAGAACAAATGCTAAAATGTAATTATGATAGGAACAATAATTTTGAGTAAATACTGTAAGTAATATGCATGCTTTTACATACCCTTGGGAAACAAATTTTAAATGGAAAAATTACTAAAATGAAGCACGTTACAGAAAATAAAAATGTGTGCTTTTTCATGGTAATGGAGAGATACACATCTTTTAATACCAGAGAACCTTTCAGGAAATTCTGATAGTAAATGCATATGCTTTGTGGTGGATGACTTACGAAAGGCAATTGCCAATTAAGTCATGTTCATCATGTGGAAGGACACAGTCATTTCAGGAAAAAAATGTTTGCTTTTGGGGAAAAAATACTGATTTAACTCATTACAACAATAAGTTAAATTTTATGTAACATTAGTGATGCTGTACTTAATCTTTTAGTTTTTGGATGGAAAAACAATTAAAGTAGAACAAGCCAATAAGCCATCATTTGAAAGTGGTGGTAAACTGAGATCTCAACCTCCTGCAAGAAAAAGGGGCCATCCGAGAAATCTGAGATGTGAAAAAGGAGGAGGAGCAAGAGGGCGTGTGTCTCAAGGAGGACACTTTGGTAATGTATTAAAATATAAGGATGCCATAGCACTGAAAACCTGTTAAGTTTGAACATCTAGTAAACCTTAATTTTTATTGCATTGGTAATGAGCAGAATAATCGATAAGAATATATTAGGTGAGAAATTACCATTCTTGATAATCAAAATTATTTCTAAGTTGTAAAGAATTGTCGTAGTTTTAAAATTACGTATGTGCAAAAAATGTTTATCGTCTTACAGGGAAATCACTTAAATTTTGTTAAGTTTTTTTTAACCATTGTTATTGATGCCTCTTTAAGAGTTTTTCTACAGAATTCATTTCTGTTGATCATACATTAGAATTTTCCAGCTTACAGCAAATAACTTTATTTAAAGAATTAAAACTACGTTGATATACTTTCAGAGTAGTCCTACTGTATTGTAAAAAGTACTGGATAATTTTCAAGATTACATAACAGATAACCACAGTTCAGGGGTGAAAATTCCATATTTTTGGACTGACCTTATAGTGTTTGTCTTGAGCATAAATGTGCAGACAAATCTATGCAAATATCCACTGTCATTTTGATATGGTGCTTTTGTTCCTGGGTTCTGTTGTAGTATAATTTGCATTTTGGAAAAGTTGTCTTTGTTGCAGATGTAAAAGCATCTGTTTTGTATGTATATTTACATACAAAACATATATATTTACATGTTTGTGTGTGTTAGAGAACAGTGAGTTATTGAAAATGGTAATATGAGATTTTCAAAGAAGTTTTTACTTGGTAAGACAGAAGAAGGGAGTCACTTTCCATTCATAAACTTCCATATATTTAACGAACTTTGTCTCTTCTAGTTACAGTAGCAAATCTTTAAAAAATTTCACTTCTGGTTTTGACAACCAGATGTGCCATTTTTAGAAAATCTTAAGTTCAGTTACAGCGTGTGTTCATTATAAGATCACACAGTTCTGTTGTTTTCTCAAGAGATGAGGGGAAAAGTTCACTAGCTTATACTCTGCCAAGTGTAATTGGAATATATCTGTCAACATTTTTCTAGTTAGATAAAAAGATAATTTTTCATTGCATACCATGCATTTTTAACGTCTGTTAAACTTGAACAGAACATAGCCTTTTACTCAAAATTAACACTAAAGGTTATGCTTGAACAAAACAGAATTGATCTGTGTGAATTCAATTATAAGCAGGATTTTTTGTTTTTTATCGAATTATATATGTATCCATGGTTGTTTGAAAAGTTGCATATTTTCCTATAAAAGGTGTTGTTTGTATTTTTAGGTGCATATTTTTATTGTTTTGACTTAATTATTGTTACATTTTATTTATTTGAAGTATAGTTTATTTAAAAGAATGGATTAGTTTCACTTGTGCAACATTGGGACTTAATATTTGGATAGATTCAAATCAATGTATATTTCATGTAAAATATTCTCTCTTTCTCTGTGAGGTACAAACAGCTTTGTGACATGTTTTTTTTTTTTTTAATTTACATTATTGTATTGGTTGTCCCATACTTGGCATGAATCCACCCTGGGAGTACATGTGTTCCCAATCTTGAATGCCCCTCCCACATCCCTCCCCATATCATTCCTCTGGGTCATCCCAGAGCACCAACCCCGAGCTTCCTGTATCTTGCATCGAACCTAGACTGGCAATTCATTTTACATATGATAATATACATGTTTCAGTGCCAATCTCCCCATTCATCCCAACCAGCCCCGTGTCTCTATTGCTGTCTCACACACAGGGTTATCATTATTGTCTTTCTAAATTCCCTATGTATGTGTTAGTATCCTGTATTGGTGTTTTTCTTTCTGGCTTACTTCACTCTGTATAATAGGCTCCAGTTTCATCCACCGATTAGAACTGATTCAGATGCATTCTTTTTTTATTATGTTAATTTTAATTGGAGGCCAATTACACTATTGTTTTGGTTTTGCCATACATTGACATGAAACTACCGGGGTGTACATGTGTTCCCCATCTTGAACCCCCGTCCCACTTCCCTACGCATATCATTCCTCTGGAGCATCCCAGTGCACCAGCCCCGAATATCCTGTATCATGCATGGAACCTAGACTGCCGATTAGTTTCACCTATGATGATATACATGTTTCAGTGCCGTTCTCCCAAGTATCCCACCCTCACCCACGGGGTCCGTAACTGGTGTATATATCTGTGTCTCTTTTGCTGTCTCGTATACAGGGTTATTGTTACCATCTTTCTACATTCCATATATATGTGTTGGTATACTGTACTGGAGTTTTTCTTTCTGGCTTACTTCACTCTGTATAATAGGCTCCAGTTTCATCCGCCTCATAGAACTGATTCAATTGTAATTTTTTTCCCTTTTTTAATATTTTTAAAAAATTTTATTTGGAGGCTAATTATTTTACTATATTGTATTGGTTTTGCTATACATTGACATGCATCTGCCCTGGGTGTTCATGTCTTTCCCAACTTGAACCCCTCTCCCATCTCCAACCTATATCATTCCTCTGGGTCATCCCAGTGCATAAGCTCCGAGCATCCCGTATCATGCATCGAACCTGGACTGGAGATTCATATCACATATGATAATACACATGTTTTAATGCCATTCTCCCAAGTCATCCCACCCTCTCCCTCTCCCTCAGAGTCCATAAAACTGTTCTGTATATCTGTGTCTCTTTTGCTGTCTCACATACAGGATTATTGTTACTATCTTTCTAAATTCCATATATATGGACTAGTATACTGTATTGGTGTTTTTCTTTCTGGCTTACTTCACTCTGTGGAATAGGCTCCAGTTTCATCCACCTCATTAGAACTGATTCAAATGTATTCTTATATATATATTGTTTTAACTGGAGGCTAATGACTTTTGAATATTGTATATGTTTTGCCATATGTTGACATGCATCTGTCCCGGGTGTACATAAGTTCCCCATCTTGAAACCCCTTCCACCTCTGTCCCCATATCATCCCTCTGGGTTATCCCAGAGCACCTGTCCCGAGCATCCTGTACCATGCATTGAACCTGGATGGCCGATTCATTTTCACATATGTTAATATACATGTTTCAATGCCATTCTCCTACATCATCCCCCCTTGCCGTTTCCTACAGAGTCCATAAGATTGTTGTATATATCTGTGTCTCTTTTGCTGTCTCGCATACAAGAGTTTCATTAAAATCTTTCTAAATTTCATATATATGTGTTAGTATACTGTATTGGTGTTTTACATTCTGGCTTACTTCACTCTGTATAATATGCTCCATATTCATCAACGTCTTTAGAACAGTTACAAATTGCTTCTTTTTTTTTATTTTTTAAAACAATTTAATTGGAGGCTAATTTACAATATTGTATTGGTTTTGCCTTTCATTGATATGAATCTGCTCCAGACATACATGTCTTCCCGATCTTGAACACACCCTCCCTCCTCCATCCTTATATCATCCCTCTGGGTCATCCCTGTGCCCCAGCCCAGAGAATCCTGTTTCATGCATCGAACCTGGACTGGAAATTCATTTCACATATGATAATATACATGTTTCAGTGCCATCCATCCATATCATCCCAACTTCGCCCTCTCCCACAGAGTCCATAAGACTGTTCTATATATGTGTTTCTTTTGCTATCTCGCATAAAGGGATATTGTTACTATCTTTTTAAAATTCCATATAAATGTGTTAGTAAACTGTGTTGGTGTTTTTCCTTCTGGCTTACTTCACTCTGTATAATAGGCTCCAGTTTCATCCACCTCATTAGAACTGATTCAATGTTATATATATTTATATATATATATTTATATTTAATTTTAATTGGAGGCTAATTATTTAAAATATTGTATTGGTTTTGCCTTACATTGCCATGAATCTTCCCTGGGTGTACTTGTGTATCCCATCTTAAACCCCTCTCCCACTTCCATCCACATGTCATTCCTCTGGGTCATCCCAGAGGACCAGCCCCAAGCATCCTGTATCATGCATCGAACCTGGACTAGCTATTCGTTTCTCATATGATAATATACATGTTTCAATACCATTCTGTGAAATCATCCCACCCTCTCCCTCACCCACTGAGTCCATAAGATTGTTGTATATATCTGTGTCTCTTTTGATGTCACGCATACAGGGCTGTTTTTACCATCTTTCTAAATTCCATAGATATGCGTTAGTATACTGTATTGGTGTTTTTCTTTCTGGGTTACTTCCCTCTGTATAATCGGCCCCAGTTTCATCCACCTCATTTAGACTGATTCAAATGTATTCTCTTTTTTTTAATCTTAAAAAGAAAAAAACAAACTTTACTTAGAAGCTAATTAAAATATTGTATTTGTTTTGCCATACTTTGACATGAATCTGCCCTGGCTGAACATGCATTCCCCATCTTGAATCCCCCTCCCGCCTCCCTCCCCATATCATTCCTCTGGGTCATTCCAGAGCACCAACCCCGAGTTTCCTATAAGATGTTTCGAACCTGGACTGGCAGTTCGTTTCACATATGATAATATACATGTTTCTATGCCATTCTTCCAAATCACCCCACCATTTCCCTCTCCCACAGAGTCCATAAGACTGTTGTATAGTAACAGTAACAGATATCTGTATCTCTTTTGATGTCACGCAGACAGGGTTATTGTTACTATCTTTCTAAATTCCATATATATGCTTTAATACACTGTATCGGTGTATTTCTTTCTGGCTTACGTCACTATGTATAATAGGTTCCAGTTTCGTCCACCTCATTAGAACTGATTCAAATGTGTTACTTTTTTTTATCTTTTCTGAAAAATTTTAATTGGAGGCTAATTAGTCTACAATATTGTGTTGTATTTGTCTTACATTGACATGAATCCGCCCCGGATGTACATGTGTTCCCCATCTTGAACCCCCCTCCGACCTCCCTCCCCATATCATCCCTTGGGGTCATCGCAGTGCAATAGCCCCGGGCATCCTGTTTCATTCATCAAACCTGGGCTGGGGATTTATTTCACATATGATAATGTACATGTTTCAATGCCATTCTCCCAAATCATCCCAAATTTGCCCTTCCTTCAGAGTCCATAAGACTCTTCTATACATTTGTGTCTCTTTTACTGTCTCGCGTACAGGGTTATGGTAACCATCTTTCTAAATTCCATATATATGTGTTAGTGTACTGTTTTGGTGTATTTCTTTCTGGCTTAATTCACTGTGTAAAATATGCTGAAGTTTCATCCACCTCAGTAGAAGTGATTTAAATGTATTCTTTTTTTTTAATCTTTTCAAAAAATTTTAATTGGAGGCTGATTACTTTACAATATTGTATTGGTTTTGCCATACTTTGCCATGAATCTGCCCTGGGTGTACCTGTATTTCCCGTCTTGAACCCATCTCCCTCCTGATAATATCCCTTTGAATCATCCCAGTGCACCAGCCCTGAGGAATCTGTATCATGCATCAAACCTGAGTGGAGGAGATTCATTTCACCTGTGATAATATACATGTTTCAATGCCGTTCTCCCAAATCATCCCTCCCTTGCCCTCTTCCTCGGAGTCCATAAGACTGTTGTATATATCTGAGTCTCTTTTGTTGTCTTACATATAGGGTATCGTTACCATCTTTCTCAATTCCATATATATGATTAGTAAACTATATTGGTGTTTTTCTTTCTGGGTTACTTCACACTATAATTGGCTCCAGTTTCAACCACCTCATTAGAACTGATTCAGTGTAGTCATTTTCTAAATTTTAACTGGAGGCTATTTATTTTACAATATTGTAGTGGTTTTGCCATACATTGACATGAATATGCCCCAGTGTACATGTGTTCCCCATCTTGAACCCCCTCCCTCTTCGCAGTATCATTCCTCTGGGTTTTCCCAGTGCACCAGTCCCGAGCATCTTGTATCATTCATTGAACCTGGACTGGCAATTCGTTTCACATATGATAATATACATGTTTCTGTGCCATTCTCCCAAATCATCCCACCCGTGACTTCTCCCACAGATTCCATAAGACTGTTCTATATATCTGTGACTCTTGCTGACTCGCGTACAGGGTCATCATTACCATCTTTATAAATTCCGTATAAATGTGTTAGTATACCGTATTGGTGTTTTTCTTTCTGGCTTACTTCTCACTGTATAATAAGCTCCAGTTTCAACCACCTCATTCCGTCCGTTCCGTTCAGTCACTCAGTCGTGTCCAACGCTTTTACGACCCGTGGACTGTAGCCTACCAGGCTTCTCCGTCCATGGGATTCTCCAGGCAAGAATACTGGAGTGGGCTACCCTTTCCTTCTCCACTGATGCAAATGTATACTTTTTCTAAAAAAATATTTTTATTGGAGGTGAATTACTTCACAATATTTTATTGGTGTTGCTGTACATTGACATGATTCTGCCCCGAGTGCAAAGGTGTTCCACATCTTGAACCCCCCGCCCCGCGCCGAACTTCCCTCCCCATATCATCCATCTGGGTCAACCCAGTGCACCAGTCCCGAGCATCCTGTGTGATGCATCGAACCTCTACTGACGATTCATTTCCCATGTGATAATATACATGTTTCAGTGCCATTCTCTTAAGTATCCCACCCTCGCCCTCTCCCATAGAGTCCATAGACTGTTGTATATATCTGTGTCTCTTTTTCTGTCTCACATACAGGGTAATCGTTCCCATCTTACTAATTTCCATATGTGTGTGTTAGTATATTGTATTGGTGTTTTCATTTCAGGCTTACTTTAATCTGTATAATAGACTCCAGTTTCATCCGCCTCATTAGAAATGATTCAAATATATTCTTTTTTAAAATTTAAATTATAAGCTGATACTTTACAATATTGAATTCGTTTTCCCATACATTGACATGAATCGGCCCTGGGTGTACATGTGTTCCCCATCTTGAACCCTCCTCCGACCTCCCTCCCCATATCATCCCTCTGAGTCATCCCAGTGCAGCAGCCCCGAGCATCCTGTATCATGCATCAAACCTGACTGATGATTCATTTCACGTATGTCGGCATACTTGTTTCAGTGTCATTCTCCTAAATCATCCCTTGCTTGTCTCTCCCTCTGAGTCCATAAGACTGTTCTCTATATCTATGTCTCTATTGCTGTCTCACATAAAGCGATATTGTTACCATCTTTCTAAATTCCATATAAATGTGTTAGTATACTGTGTTGGTTTTTCTTTCTAGCTTACTTCACTCTGTATAGTAGGCTTAGGTTTCATCCACCTTATTAAAACTGATTCAAATGTATTCATGTTTTATTGTTTATAAAAAATTTCAATTAGAGGCTAATTAGTTTCCAATACTCTATATTGGTTTTTCCATACACTGCCACGAATCCACCCGGTTGTACATGTGTCCCCATCTTGAAATCCCCTCACGCCTCCCTCCTCATATCATTCCTCAGGGTCATCCCAGTGCACCAGCCCCGAGCATCCTGTGTCATGGATCGAACTTGGACTGGTGATTCTTTTCCCATATCATGACATACATGTCTCAATGCCATTCTCCAAATCATGCAACCCTTGGCTTCTCCCACAGACTTCATAAGACTGTTCTACATCTCTGTTTCTCTTTTGCTGTCTCGAATACAGGGTTCTCATTACCATCATTTTGAATTCCAATATATGTGTTGTATACTGTATTGGTGTTAATCTTTCTGGCTTACTTCACTCTGTATAATAGGCTCCAGTTTCATCCACCTCATTAGAACTGATTCAAATGTATTCTTTATATATATATGTATGTATGTATGTATTTAATTTTAATTGCACGCTAATTGCTTTACCTGAATTGCTTTACAATATTGTATTGGTTTTGCCTTACATTGCCATGAATCTTCCCCGGGTGTACATGTGTTCCCTATCATGAACCCTGCTTCCACCTCCCTCCCCACATCATTCATCTGGGTGATCTCAGAGCAGCAGCCCCGATCATCCTGTATAATGCATTGAACCTGGACTGGTGACTCATTTCCCATATGGTTATATACACATGCCATTCTCCCAAATCATCGCACCCTCTCCCTCACCCACAGAGTCCAAAAGACTGTTCTATATATCTGTGTTTCTTTTGCTGTCTCGCATACAGGGTTATCGTTACCATGTTTCTAAATTCTATATATTTGTGTTCGTATACTGCATTGGTTTTTTTTCTTTCTGGCTTACTTCACTCTGTATAATAGCTCCATTTTCATCCACCTCATTGGAATTGATTCAAATGTATCCTTTTTTTATCTGTTATAAACAGTTTTAATTAAGAGGCTAATTACTTTCCAATACTATATTGGTTTTGCCATACACTGACATGAATCCACCGGTTGTACATGTGTTTCCCATCTTGAACTCCCCTCCCACCTCCCTCCCCATATCATTCCTCAGAGTCATCCCAGTGCATCAGCCCCGAGCATCCTGTATCATGGATCGAAGCTGGACTGGCGATGCATTACACATATGATGATATACATGTTTCATTGCCATTCTCCCAAATCATCCCTCCCTCACCCTCTCCCACAGAGTCCATAAGACTGTTCTATACGCCTGTGTCTCTTTTGTGTCGCATACCATGTTATTGTTTCCATCTTTCTCAATTCCATATATTTGTGTTAGTATACCGTGTTGGTGTTTTTATTTCTGGCTCAGTTCACTCTGTATAATAGGCTCCAGTTTAATCCACCTTATTAGAACTGGTTAAAGTGTATTCTTTTAATTGCTGAGTAATATGGCATTGTGTATATGTAACACAGCGTTATTATCCATTTGTCTGCAGATGGACATCTAGGTTGCCTCCATGTCCTGGCTGTTAAAAACAGTGCTGCATTGAACATTGGAGTACATTTGTTTCTTCCAATTCTTGTTTCCTCGGTGTGTATGCCCAGGAGTCAGATTGGTGGGTCGTATGGCAGGTCTATTTCCAGATTTTTAAGGAATCTCCCCCACTTTTCTCCATAGTGGCTGCACTAGTTTGCATTCCCATCAACAGTGCAGGAGGGTTCCCTTTTCTCCACATCCTCTCCAGCTTTTTTGCTTGTAGAATTTTGGATAGCAGCCATTCTGACCGGGGTGAAATGGCACCTCATTGTGGTTTTGATTTTCAGTTCTCTGATTAGAAGTGACATTGAGCATCTTTTCATGTGTTTGTTAGCCTTCTGTTTGTCTTCTTTGGAGAAATGTCTGTTTAGTTCTTTGGCCCATTTTTTGATTGGGTCGTTTATTTTTTCTGGATTTGAGCTACAGGTGTTGCTTGTATATTTTGGAGATTAATTATTTGTCAGTTGCTTCATTTGCTATTATTTTCTCGCATTCTGAAAGCTGTATTTTCACCTTGCTCATCGTTTCCTTTGCTGTGCAGAAGGTTTTAATTTTAATTAGGTCCTCTTAGTTTATTTTTACTTTTATTTCCAATATTCTGTGAGGTGGTTCATGGAGGATCCTGCTGTGATTTATGTCAGAGAGTGTTTTGCCTACGTTCTCCTCTAGGAGTTTATAGTTTCTGGTCTTCCCCTTAGGTCTTTAACCCACTTTGAGTTTATTTTTGTATATGATGTTAGCGAGTGTTCTAGTTTCATTCTTTTACAAGGAGATGACCAGTTTTCCCAGGACCACTTGTTACAGAGATTGTCTTTTCTCCATTGAATATCTTTGCCTCCTTTGTCAAAGATGAGGTGTCCATCGGTGTGTGGATTTATCTCTGGGCTCTCTATTTTGTTCCATGGCTCTATATTTCTGTCTTTATGCCAGTACCATACTGTCTTGATGACTGTGGCTTTGTAATACAGCCTAAAGTCCGGTGGATTGATTCCCCCCTTTCTTCTTTCTCAAGATTGCTTTGGCTGTTCGATGTTTTTGTACTTCCATACAAATTGTAAAATTATTTGTTCTAGCTCTGTGAAAAATAACATTGGTAGCTTGATAGGGATTGCACTGACTCTATAGATAACTTTGGGCAGTATAGTCATTTTCACAGTATTGATTCTTCCAATCCACCAACATGGTATTTTCTCCATCTATTAGTATCCTGTTTGATTTCTTTCACCAGTGTCTTATAGTTTTGTATATATAGGCCTTTTGGTTTTTTTGGTAGGTATATTCCTAAGGATTTTATGCTTTTCGTTGGAACGGTGAATGGAATTGTTTTCTTAATTTCTTTTTCTATTTTCTCATTATTAGTGTATAGGAATGCAAGGGATTTCCGTGTGTTGATTTTATATCCTGAAACTTTACTATATTCATTGATTAGCTCTAGTAGTTTTCTGGTAGAGTCTTTAGGGTTTTTTGTGTAGAGGATCATGTCATCTGCAAATAGTGAGAGTTTTAATTCTTTTCCAATCTGGAATGTTTTGATGTCTTTTTCTGCTCTGATTGCTGTGGCCAAAACTTCCAAAACTATGTTGAATAGTAACGGTCAGAGTGGCCACCCTTGTCTTGTTCCTGACTTTAGGGGAGATGCTTTCAAGTGTTCACCATTGAGGATAATGTTTGCTGTGGGTTTGTCATATATAGCTTTTATTATGTGGAGGAATGTTCCTTCTATTCCCACCTTCTGGAGGGTTTGTATGATAAATGGATGTTGAATTTTGTCAAAGGTTTTCTCTGCATCTATTGAGATAATCATACAGTTTTTATTTTTCAGTTTGTTCATTTGGTGTATTACATTGATTGATTTGCGGATACTGAAGAATACTTGCATCCCTGGGATAAAGCCGACTTGGTCATGATGTATGATCTTTTTAATGTGTTGTTGGATTCTGATTGTTAGAATTTTGTTAAGGATTTTTATATCTATGTTCTTCAGTGATATTGACCTGTAGTTTTCTTTTTTTGAGGTATCTTTTTCAGGTTTTGGTATTAGGGTGATGGTGGCCTCATAGAAGGAGTTTGGAAGTTTACATTCGTCTGCAGTTTTCTGGAAGAATTTGAGCAGGAGAGGCGTTCAGTTCAGTTCAGTCACTCAGTCGTGTCCGACTCTTTGCGACCCCATGAATCACAGTACGCCAGGCCTCCCTGTCCTTCACCAACTCCCAGAGTTCACTCAAACTCATGTCCACCGAGTCGGTGATGCCATCCAGCCATCTCATTCTCTGTCGTCCCCATCTCCTCCCACCCCCAATCCCTCCCAGCATCAGACTCTTTTCCAGTGAGTCAAGTCTCGCATGAGGTGGCCAGAGTATTGGAGTTTCAGCTTTAGCATCAGTCCTTCCAATGAACACCCAGGATTGATCTCCTTTAGAATGGACTGGTTGGCTCTCCTTGCAGTCCAAGGGACTCTCAAGAGTCTTCTCCAGCACCACAGTTCAAAAGCATCAATTCTTTGGTGCTCAGCTTTCTTCACAGTCCAACTCTCACATCCATACATGACCACGGGAAAAACCATAGCCTTGCCTAGGCGTACCTTAATTGGCAAAGTAATGTCTCTGCTTTTTAATACACTATCCAGGTTGGTCATAACCTTCCTTAGCTCTTCTGTAAAATTTTGGTAGAATTCATCTGTGAAGCCGTCTGGTCCTGGGCTTTTGTTTGCTGGAAGATTTCTGATTACAGTTTCCATTTCTGTGCTTGTGATGGGTCTGTTAAAGATTTTCTATTTCTTCCTGGTTCAGTTTTGGAAAGTTGTACTTTTCTAAGAATGTGTCCATTTCTTCCAAGTTGTCCATTTATTGGCCTGTAATTGCTGATAGTAGTCTCGTATGGTCCTTTGTATTCCTGGGTTCTCTGTTGTGATCTCTCCATTTTCATTTCTAACTTTATTGATTTGGATTTTCTCCCTTTGTTTCTTGATGAGTCTGGCTAATGGTCTGTCAACTTTATTTACCCTCTCAAAAAAAAACAGCTTTTGACTTTGTTGATTTTTGCTTTGGTCTCTTTTGCATTTATTTCTGCCCTGAGTTTTAAGATTTCTTTCCTTCTACTCACCCTGAGGTTGTTAATTTCTTCCTTGTCTCATTACTCTAGGTGTAGAGTTACGTTATTTAGCTGACTTTTTTCTTGTTTCTTGAGGTATGCCAGTATTGCTATGAACCTTCCCTTTAGCACTGCTTTTACAGTGTCCGAGAGGTTTTGGGTTGTCATGTTTTCATTTTCATTCGTTTCTGTGCATATTTTGATTTCTTCTGCGATTTGTTGGTTACTCAGCAGCGTGTTCTTCAGCCTCCATGTGTTGGAATTTTTAATAGATTTTCTCCTGTAACTGAGAGCTAATGTTACTGCATGGTGGTCAGAAAAGATGGTTGGAATGATTTCAATTATTTTGAATTTACCAAGGCTAGATTTATGACCCAGGATATGATCTATCCTGGAGAAGGTTCCGTGTGCACTTGAGGAAAAGGTGAAATTGATTGTTTGGGGGTTAAATATCCTATAGGTATCAATTAGGTCTAACTGGTCTGATGTATCATTTAACGTTTGTGTTCCCTTGTTAATTTTCTGTTTAGTTGATCTATCCATAGGTATGAGTGGGGTATTAAAGTTTCCCACTCTTATTGTGTTATTGTTAATTTCCCCTCTCAATTGCTAGCATTATCTTACACATTGCGGTGCTCCTATATTGGGTACATATATATTTATAATTGTTATGTCTTCTTGGATTGATCCTTTGATAATTATATAGTGTCCTTCTTTTCCTCTTTTCACAGCCTTTGTTTTAAAGTGTATTTTATCTGATATGAGTATTGCTACTCCTGCTTTGTTTTGGTCTCTGCGAGGAGTATCTTTTTCCAGCCCTTCACTTTCCGTCTGTATGTGTCCCTCGTTTCGAGGTGGGTCTCTTATAGACAACATATATAGGGGTTATAGGGGTCTTGTTTCTGTATCCATTCAGCCAGTCTTTGTCTTTTGGTTGGGGCATTCAACCCATTGACATTTAGGGGAATTATTGATACCTATGATCCCGTTGCCATTTACTTTATTGTTTTGGGTTCGAGTTTGTACACTCTTTCTGTGTTCTTTCTAGAGAAGGTCCTTTAGCATTTGTTGGAGAGCTGGTTTGATGGTGATGAATTCTCTCAGCTTTTGCTTGTCTGTAAGGCTTTTGATTTCTCCTTCATATTTGAATGAGATCCCTGCTGGGTACGGTAATCCGGGCTGTAAGTTATTTTCTTTCAACACATTCAGTATGCCCTGCCATTCCGTCCTGGCCTGAAGAGTTTCTCTTGAAAGATCAGCTGTTATCCTTATGGGAATCCCCTTGTGTGTTATTTGTTGTTTTTCCCTTGCTGCTTTTAATATTTGTTCTTTGTGTTTGATCTTTGTTAATTTGATTAATATGTGTCTTGGGGTGTTTCACCTTGGGTTTATCCTGTTTGGGACTCTTTGGGTTTCTTGGACTTGGGTGATTATTTCCTTCCCCATTTTAGGGGAGTTTTCAACTATTATCTCAAGTATTTTCTCAGGTCTGTATTTTTGTCTTCTTCTTCTGGTACTCCTGTGATTCGAATCTTGGTGCATTTGACATTGTCCCAGAGGTCTCTGAGATTGTCCTCGTTTGTTTTAATTCGTTTTACTTTTTTTCCTCTCTGTTTCATTTATTTCTGCCATTCTGTCTTCTAGCTCACTTATCCTATCTTCTGCCTCCGTTATTCTACTGTTGATACCCTCCAGAGTGTTTTGGTCTCATTTATTGTGTTATTCATGATATATTGACTCTTATTTATTTCTTCTAGGTCCTTGTTAAACCTTTCTTGCATCTTCTCGATCCTTGTCTCCAGGCTAATTATCTGTAACTCCATTTTGTTTTCAAGATTTTGGATCACTTTCACTATCATTTAGAATTCTTTATCAGGTAGATTCCTGTCTCTTTCTCTTTTGTTTGGGTTGGTGGGCATTTATCCTGTTCCTTTACTTTCTGGGTATTTCTCTGACGCTTCATCTTGCTTATATTGCTGTGGGTGGGGTGGCCTTTCCGTCTTCTGTCTGTTTGTGGAGTTCTCTTTATTATGAAGTTTCCTCTCTGTGGGTGGGATTGCACGGTGTGGCTTGTCAAGGTTTTCTGGTTAGGGAAGCTTGTGCCGGTGTTCTGGTGGGTGGGGCTTAATATCTTCTCTCCGGAGTGCAATGAAGTGTCCAGTAATGAGTTATGAGATGTCAGTGCGTTTGGAGTGACCTTGGGCAGCCTCTATATTGAGGCTAAGGGCTATGTTCCTGTGTGGCTGGAGAATTTGTGTGCTGTGCTCTGGAACTTTGTGTGCTTGCTCTGGAACTTGTTGAACCTTGGGTAGTGCTTGGTTTCAGTTTAGGTATAGAGGTGTTTGATGAGCTCCTATCGCTTAATGTTCCATGGGGTCAGGAGTTCTCTGCTGTTCTCAGGATTTGGACTTAAGCCTCCTACTTCTGGTTTTCAGTCTTATTCTTGCAGTAGCCTCAAGACTTCTCCATCTGTCACTTCCAAAGCGGTTCCCTCTGTTTTAGCTTCTTCTGTTTGTTCTTCTCTTCAGTGTCTAGCTTCTGCCCTGACACAAGGGGGCGGTGGTGGACACGTTTTTAGGCTCACGTTCAGTCGTGCTGTGGGGAAGGAGGAAGTCTGCAAACAGATATCACTGGCATTTGTGGGGAGTGCTCGCAGTGTCTCGGCCACACTGGGTTTGCCCCCGCTCACAGCGTGTGTACTTTCCCTCTCTATACTCCTCAAGCTCTAGGTTGCTCTGCCAGGAACTGTCTGAGGCAGGCCCTGGGTAGCATGCACTTCCCAGGTCAAAGCCGCTCAGGTTCAGGTAGTACTCCTCAAAGGCGCAGACTTGGTTGGGCCTGCGTTTTGGGCCCTTCCCCAGTCCGAGCAGCTCAGGTGGCCAGGTGTTTGGCTAGCGCAGTCGCTGTGACTTATCACCTCCCCGGGCCCTGCTTCTCGGTTTTCTGGGTATACAACTGGCGTACCCTCTCAGGCTGTTGTCAACCGTCCAGAATCCCAAGAAAACTTGGTTATCATCGAAGCCTGCTTGCAGTTTGGTAGATGATGCCTCTGTGGGGCCTTGATTGCCCCCTTAAACAACTCTGCTTGCCCTCTCCTGCCTGTCTTGGTGGGGGATTGGCCATCCGCAGCTGGCTAAGTTGCTCAGTCCTTTGTTCTGTGAGCAGGTCTGGCGGTGTCTTAGGTTTGGGCTTTTTGCCTTTTTGCAGGATATCTATCCCACAGTCTGCTTTGCTATCTCAAGTTAGCTCCCTCAGATTGCCCTCGGGGCCTTCAGGTCCGGTCCTTACTCTAAGCAATGCAGCCCGCATCTCCCTGCCAAGCCCCCACTTGCTAGTGGTGGATATGGGCGTCTGTGCTGCTTCTTCACTGGGAGTTACCATTGGGCATGTAATCTGTGGGTTTTAATTATTTATTTATTTTTCCTCCCAGTTATGTTGCCCTCTGAGTTTCCAAGGCTTGCCACAGACTCGCCAGTGAGAATGTTTCCTGGTGTTTGGAACCTTCTTTCTTTTTTTAGACTCCCTTTCTGGGACAGATCTCCATCCTTACCTCTTTTGTATATCCTTTCGAAGACAATGGGCTGATTTTCTGGGTGCCTGATGTCCTCTGCTGGCATTCAGAAGTTGTTTTGTGGAATTTACTCAGCGTTCAAATGCTCTTTTGATGAATTTGTGGAGGAAGTGGTCTCCCTCTTCTGTTCCTTCGCTGTCTTAGGACCGCCGCCCTATTGTGTTACTTTTTTAAAAAGCTTTTTTGATACCAGAATAGTATGAATTATTATCATTTTCCTCCAAGTGTGTTTAAAAATTTATTTTATCCTGGTTTTTCTCCACCTCCTTTATTCTCTTCAGACTACTATCACAGCAGTGGTTCTTGACTCATTTCGTAAATTTTTCAAACTGAATTGTACTAACTGATGTTTCATTTGAGGAATTAGTTTTATTGGTTTAGGCAAATACGAATGCTGAAGGCAATGGTAGTTCTTTAGTAAATATCTATAAACAGTAAGCGAAACTTAATGTTTATTCTACTTAAAAGATTTCACTGAAATACAGGTGATAATGGATATAGTCGCAATATGAGCTCTTCAAGAGAAACTTATCCACCTAAAAGAGGACCATCCTCAAGATGTGAAGGTCCTTCTCCTAAAAGATCTGCTCCTTCTGCTCAAGGGCGAACCAGTAGTGGAATGAAAGGACAAGGTAAACGCTATATAATATAGGGACTGTTGTTTCTTAGTAAAAGTGAGCAATTTTAAAATGAATGCTTAACTTTAAGATGCACATGTTTACTGATCACTAGTTTATTTGTTGATTCACAGCTGGAAAATAATTCTTTAGCATCTAATTTTAGATGTGTAGTAGGTGATTAACATAGAAGTGGGGAAGACATTTCCTTTAAATCTAAAAGGGAAAGAGGAGAGTGAAAAGGTTGGCTTGAAGCTCAACGTTCAGAAAACGAAGATCATGGCATCTGGTCCCATCACTTCATGGGAAATAGACGGGGAAACAGTGGAAACAGTGTCAGACTTTATTTTGGGGGGCTCCAAAATTACTGCAGATTCTGATTGCAGCCAGGAAATTAAAAGACGCTTACTCCTAGGAAGGAAAGTTATGACCAGCCTAAATAGCATATTAAAAAGCAGAGACATTACTTTGCCAACCAGGGTCCGTCTAGTCAGGGCTATGGTTTTTCCCATGGTCATGTATGGATGTGAGAGTTGGACTGTGAAGAAAGCCGATTGCCGAAGAATTGATGCTTTTGAAGTGTGGTGCTGGAGAAGACTCTTGAGAGTCCCTTGGACTGCAAGGAGATCCAAGCAGTCCATTCTGGAGGAGATCAATCCTGGGTGTTCATTGGAAGGACTGATACTAAAGCTGAAACTGCAATACTTTGGCCACCTCATGCGACGAGTTGACTCACTGGAAAAGAATCTGATGCTGAGAGGGACTGGGAGTGGGAGGAGATGGGGACAACAGAGAATGAGATGGCTGGATGGCATCACCAACTTGATGGACATGAGTTTGAGTGAACTCTAGGAGTTGGAGATGGACAGGGAGGCCTGGCGTGCTGTGATTCATGGGGTCGCGGAGAGTCGGACACGACTGAGCGACTGAACTGAACTGAAGCTTGCTAGAGAATTCCTCAGAATTTTTTTTTTAAGTTGCTAACATTTGCTGCTTAGTAGGAGTTTTCATGTAGTTTCAAGGTCAAGTATTTTTATGAAAACTAATATCCTATGAGTCAGCATTTTGGAATGTAGAATCTTTTAGCTCTGTTATATTGGCTACCTGGTTCATGTAATTATAAACATTAACTGAAATTTGCCATATTAACTTTAGTTTGGATTCTTGACATATTTTTACTTTGTTGTTTGACTCCTGGTACAGTTAAAAACTTTGAATCACTATCAAATCACTATCAAATTGTCATTTTATGTATAGACTATTATTGAAGCCAAGTGTAATATGGTATTGATTTCAAAATAGTAAAGAAGTTGAGAAAACTAAAGTTTCATTAGACTATTAGCCCAGTAAGCAAACAAAACAAGAGAAGTCTGACCACCAGGAATTAGTAAGAATTAGCACAAGAAGTGAACATTATTTATGGGAATTAGTTTCCTGTTTTGGAAGAGGCAGCATTTTTCAAGTGCGCCCTTTATTACTAATAAGTAGTTGAACTCAAAAGCACTATTGTTTAGAAAGGTCAGTAATTCAGGTTGCGGTTTATGTTAAATTTATCACCATTAGGAGAGAATCAGCTACTTTGTGATTGAATATGTGATAATAGTTTTCAAAAATTAATTAGATTTTACTCAAGTTTTGAGAGATTCTATTACTTGTAATTTAAGGATTATGCAAAATGTACAGGGAGCAGATGGTGTCAGAAAATAAAGTGTTCAGGAATTACATGTATAAAGCAAACTAAATGTGCATTAATGGGATTTTATAAGTAGTTTTTTTAAATTGTTTTGGAGAGAGGAAAGATACCAGTCTTTTGATTTTTTTTTTCTTTGAACTATTACTCTCAATTCTGAGATACTTATGTAAGCATTTTAAAATTAAAGGTCCAGTATTGCGGAGAGAAAATTACAGAGGAGGTCCTCATAGAGAGCCAATGTCTTCTCGGAGAGATAACTGTGTGTCACCAAGAGATAATGGTTGTGCTACTAAAGAGAGGTAAAGAAAAATAAAATACATGCATTTTTAAGTCATAGTTCATTTTATTGAGGTAAAATTTATCTAACAAAATTTTAAAAGTGAACAATTCAGTAGCATTTAAAATACTCAGAATTCTACAACCACTCTCTCTGTTCAGTTCCAAAATAGTTAATCACCCCAAAACAAAATCCATAAGCAGTTGCTCCCATTTTTATCCTCCTGTATCCCTAGTAAACACCCACCTATATCATGTGTCTGTAAATTTACCTAATCCTGAATATATCATACGTTCACTGTAGCCTGCCAGGCTCCGCTATCCATGGAATTCTCCAGGCCAGAATACTGTAGTGGGTAGCCATTCCCTTCTGCAGAGGATCTTCCTGAGGGATTGAACCCTGGTCGTCCACATTGCACTCGGATTCTTTACCAACTGAGCCACCGGGGAAGCCCTAACAATATGTGACCTTTAATATGTGGCTTTTCCATTAGTGTGAGGGTTTTCAAAGATAATCCTTGCTGAAGCATGAGTCAGTGCTTCAGTTTTTGAGTGGGGGTTAACACCATTGTATGTATAGTTAACATGGTTTGTTTATCCATCTTTGTAGTTAATGTGTACAAACATTGGAGTGCCTGTTTTCAATTCTTGGTGTAAACTCTGAATTGGAATTCCTGGGTCATACAGTAACTTCAGTATTTTAAGGAACCGTTCATCTCCATAACTGCACTGTTGCCAATGCAAGAGACTCAGGTTCAGTCCCGAAGTGGGGAAGATTGCCTGGATGAGAAAACAGCAACTTACTGCAAATTCTTGCTTGGAAAGTCCCATCAATAGAGGGGCCTGGTGGGCTACAGTCCACAAGGTCTCTAAGAGTCTGACACAGCTTTATATTTCTACCATGCACACACAGGATTTCAGTTTCTCTGCATGTTCACAAACACTTGATGTTTTATATTAAAAAATATCTCTCTATATATATAGCCTGTCTGCTAGGTGCAGAGTAGATATCTCATTCGGATTGAGAAACTGTATTTCCCTAAAATACAATTATGTTAAGCAGTGTTTTATATTCTTGTTCATAATTATATATCTTCCTTGAGGAAAAGTATATTGAAGTCCTTTGCACATTTAAAACTTTCTTACTGAATTCTTATCATTTAATTTTGTTTGTTTGTTTTAAGTTTCTCAGGCAGAGATTATTCAAGTTCGCGAGACACCGAGGATTATGCTCCACCGTCTAGAGACTATGCATACTGTGATTATGGCCATTCAAGTTCTCGAGATGATTATTCCTCTAGAGGACATAGGTACTATAAACAATTCTGTTTTTAATCAAATAACTTATGGAAATGGTTAATTATAACATTAATTCTCTTAAATGTAGTGATCGTGATGGCTATGGTGGAAACCGTGATAGAGATTATTCTGAACATCGAAGTGGAGGCTCCTACAGGGATTCATACAAGAGTTATGGTAAGAGTACAGTTACAGCTTACAAATGACAAAATTAGAATTGACATGCTAGATCTACATCATTTGCTCAAGTTTACTTCTATTTTCTCAGAAAATAAAATGTAATTTCTACCTAATTGATTGGTTTGAAGGTCTTTGAATTATTTTTGATCTGTCATTTCAAATGATATGAAGGATAATTTGGCAGCTCACATTTTTTAATCACAAAAATTATTGTAACATTTTTAAAAGCAAAAGTGCTGTTGAGAGTATGAAGCATAGGAACATTATGAAGTTCAAAATTTTAGTCTTTTCCAAAAAATTAACATTTAAACTCCTGCTAAGTCACTTCAGTCGTGTCCGACTGTGCAACTCCATAGACAGCAGCCCACCAGTCTTCCTGGTCCCTGGGATTCTCCAGGCAAGAACACTGGAGTGGGTTGCCATTTCCTTCTCCAGTGCATGAAAGTGAAGTCGCTCAGATGTGTCCGACTCTTAGTGACCCCATGGACTGCAGCCTACCAGGCTCCGCCACCCATGGGATTTTCCAAGCAAGAGTACTGGAGTGGGTTGCCATTGCCTTCTCAACTACTGGAACTAAAAAGTACTGCTCTTTTAAATAAATGTGAAAGCCCCTTCACCACTGCTGCTAATTCATATCTTCACCAGAGAGGCAGATAAAGGCTATCCTTTCAAAGATTTAGTACTTTACAGTCATGTTATAGAAGTAACGGGAAAAGTTTTATAATTTTATCAATTACTGATTTCACAGGGGGCTCCCGTGGTGCTCCGTCAGGAAGAGGTCCACCTCTGAGTTATGGCAGAAGCAGTCGCTATGATGATTATAGCAGTACAAGAGACAGATATGGAGGAAGTCGGAAAAGTTACTCAAGCAGCCGAAGTGATACCTACTTAAGTGGTCGTGACCGTGGCGGAAGACAAGAACAAGGGTTTCCATCCTCCAAGGATAGGGTGTACCCTCCTCCTCGTGAGTCATACAGTAGCTCAGGTTGTGAGGCTTCCAGGGGAGGTCATGGGGGGAGCCGATCTGAAAGAGTAGGCAGAAACAGGTACTAAAAATGTTTTCTTGACATGGGAAAATTTTTTGTGAGTTTCTGTTTTAACTGGTACTTGAGTATTGCTGAAGAAAACCGTTGGCTTTGGAGGGAAGAGCTGTAAACTTTCACCTCCATGAATTTTCAGATAAATTGAAAAATAGAATTATTCAGATAAGTTGAAAAATAGAGTTATTCAAAGTAATTTCATACTTGTTACTGCTGGTTGAAAGATAGAAGTTAAAATTTTTAAATTTAATGTCTAAATTTTCTGAGTATGTTTTGTAAAGTGTTATTGTTTATTTTACTGGTGGGTTAAACGAGCATAAAAACACTTGTTTCTTGTTTAGAAGGTGAATTGTGCTGTTTGCTTAAAGTTTCCCTTTGTAGTCTTTGCACACGAATGCATTCAGAATTAAGCAGTATGGTATTTCTCCATTGCAAGCCTTACCTGCTTTATATTTAGGTTAACCATATTACATGTTATTTTTGAAAGCAGTGTATAGAAGGTTTGGCAAGGCTCTAAAAACCTGAAGGAAATGTTTGCATCTTTACTAAAATTTTTGTCTAACTTTTTAAAACAATAGTATAAATCAGAAGAAAATTTAGATGTGTGAATAAATGTTTAAGAAGTCTGAAGTTAAGTATCAATTGTCTTAGTCATTCAAGTGGCAAATGATAAAAGTGCCAACCACGATTAAAAAGAAAACAATCTGCACCTAAGTCGGGATTGAACTAGTTAAGTATTCTGAGTATGTATCTTCATGAAAGGAAGCAGTTCTAGATTTGTTGGAAATGCAATGCTTTAAGTAATACTTATTTTCACTTCATTTTGGAGTACTTGGTATAACCCAAAAATATAGGCTTATCTATAAGGAAAGTTAAGGGGTTTTGTAGGCAATCCTAGGTATCAGTAATAATACATCAACTTTTTATTAAGAGGCAAGAATAAGCGCTGCAGAACAAATTGGAATTTGCAAAATTAGTGGAGAAATTTGCAGTGTCCTTTTAAAGTAACAGAAATTTACTTGTTAAAGGTTCCATTAACAATAAAATCAAAATAACATTTGAGGCAAACTCAGAAGACAGATTAAGAAATTTCTTAGGATTGTTCCACATGTTAGACGTCAAAGGCATAGTTAAAATACATTTTCAAGACAAAGGACAGTGCATAAAAGTGACATTCATGTTCTACATGAAGTTCACCAGGCAGTACTGTCCAGGTAAGCAGGTACAAAATAAGCAGTAAGTTACTGATCCTAGTACGAAGCTGAGAAAGAACAGGATATGTTTTGAGTAGTTGCATTGGTAACTGCTGAAATGCCAACCAAAGTCAGCAACTGCTCCTTTGATATTTTGGTAACATTTTTACTAGACATTATGAAGGCATAATTTTCATTCAGTTGTGCTGTAGTGTTTGTGAGGACTGAATAAGAGTATAAATGTTGTAGCATAATTTCTAGTTACCATAACGGATTCACAGGAAATAGTGTCTGTATTACCTACCCTGGAAGCTTTGAGCAACAGAAAGATCCTTGACAGGATATCTTGTTATCATAGTGACAACATTTGTGAGAAAATGAGAATGGCAGCCTAGAATATAATTTCTCCCCAACATTGCTACAAGGATTCTGTTTTTGAGCTTGTGAAAGAGTAAATGCTGAAAATTATAACCAAAGTTAAAAGCCTATCTTGTTAAAACGTTCATGAGAATATAATGAATTTGTCTGTAGTACAGAGAATGAGAAGTAAATTTCAACTATAAGTTTTCTCTACATTTTATTTGTAAGGAGTTCCTGTTTTTAAAATCCGTTTGACCTGCAGGTTCCTGTAGTTGGCTTAATTTGAAAATGTCAATTAACCCAGGAATGTAAAATTTCCTGTTGAAAAAGCTTATCGTGTAAGAAATATTGTACCTTTCTGTTGACCCTAGCCATTAAACTGGTGTGTAGTAATAAAGAATATCAAGTTGCTTTAGAAACTGTGTTAAAAAACCTACACAATGAAGTTTTCTTCTTCTCTACATTTACCTAGAACTCTGTATCCCAGGCTTTGCTGTATATACTGAATATAAAGGTGCAATTTGTTTAGTGTCTAGCAACTATGAAATCGTCTACATTTATATAGCCAGAGTAAAGTGGAAAAAAGTCCTTGACTTAAAGTGGTTATCTTCTTGTATCTTGCTTGTTTTCATTTGATGTTCTTTCTGTTAGAGAAAACTTTTTTCACTTGTGATTTTTCATTAATTCTGTATGTGTTGTAAACTTTTAGTAGTTTGTGCTAAGAATTTTTATCTTGAAATTAAAAAGTTACATAACTTTCTAAAAGTGTTAGTTTGACTTTTTACACCTAATCTATTATTTTTTCTTACTGTGATATATGATATAAATATTTTCATTCCTTAGTTAAACACCATTTTTTCCAGTGAAAACTAGCATAAAAGTTAAACTGTACATACATCTTCACTCAGCTCTGTATTCCATTTCTCTTAATGAAAATTTCTGGTATGTATTGCCATGTACCACATTACTTCAGAAGTAACTCAGTTATTGTCCAATTTTATCTTTTATTTTTCTGGCTGTTTGCTTTATATAGTTCCATAGGACACTGAAGCTTTGACTGTCATTGCTTTACATTTATCAATGAATTAGGGTGAAAGTGACTTGAATGTTTTAAACTTTTCCCACCCATCTTTCCTTATATTCAGACTCTATTCAGAACCTGACAGATTCTCAGTAAAGGCCCTTATCACCTCATTTGTTAATGACATTCTCCTATTTACTTGTTTTTGGTTATGCTGGATTTTTGGAGCTGCATGGTGTTTTCTTTAGTTGTTGCAGGTGGTGGTTACTCCCTAATTTCAGTACACAAGCTTCTCATTGCAGTGGCTTCTTTTGTTGTACAGCACAGGCTCTAGGGCATGTGGTAGTAGTGGTTCTTAGACTCCTGGATTACTGGTTCAGTAGTTGTGGCTCACAGGCTTAGTTGACTCTTGGCATGTGGGACCTTCCTGTACCAGGAAGTAAACCCATGTCTCCTGCATTGATGGCAGATTCTTTAAGAGTGAGCCACCCGGAAGCCCTGTTAGCTACATTCTTAAAGTAATTTTTAATGCTTAGGTCTTGAATGAAATTTTATCTATGTTGTAATTAACGAATAGATGTTCTTTTTGTTAAAAGTTGTTTTATTCAAGTGATATTTTATTAAAAATAACTTCTTAATTACTCAGTTTCCTGCATAAGCTCGCCATCATTTAAGGACACAATTTTGTTATTTGGTCTGTATCCCTGTTTTCTTCCACCACTCCAAGGAATTAAGCTTTCAGTTTAGCTCAGTTGCTGAGTGATGTTCCACTCTGCAACCCTATGGTCTGCAGCACACCAGGCTTCCCTGTCTATCACCCACTCCCACAGCTTGTTCAGACTCACGTCCAGCAAGTCACTGATGCCAGCCTACCATCTTATCCTCTGTCATCCCCTTCTCCTTCCTTCCCTAAATCTTTCCCAGCATCAGGGTCTTTTCAAATGAGTCAGCTCTTCGCATCAGGTGGCCAAAGTATTGGAGTTTCAGCTTCAAAATCAGTCCTTCCAATGAACACCCAGGACTGATGTGTTTTAGGATGGACTGGTTGGATGTCCTTGCAATCCAAGGGACTCTCTAGAGTCCTCTACAACACCATAGCTCCAAAGACGAATTCTTTGGCACCCAGCCTTCTTTATGGTCTTACTCTCACATCCATACATGACTAGTGGAAAAGTAACTTTGACTGGATGGACCTTTGTCAACAAGGTAATGTCCCTTCTTTTTAGTATGCTGTCTGGGTTTATCATATCTTTCCTTCTAAAGAGCAACTGTCTTTTAATTTCACGGATACAGTCACCAGCTGCAGTTGTTTTTGGAGCCCAAGAAAGTAAAGCTTGTCACTGTTTCCATATTTTCCTCATCTATTTGCCATGAAGCTGTGGGACCAGATGCCATGATCTTTGCTTTTTGAATGTTGACTGTTAGGCCAGCTTTTTCACTCTCCTCTTTCATGTTCATTAAGAGGCTCTTGAATTCCTCTTTGCTTTCTGCCATGAGGGTGGTGTCATCTGAGATTATTGATACTTCTCTCAGCAATCTTTTGATTCCAGCTTATCTGACATTTCATATGATGTACTCAGTATATGAGTTAAATAAGCAGAATGACAGTATAGAGCCTTGACCTACTTCTTTCCCAGTTTGGAACCAGTCTGTTCCTAATTGAGTCCTTTCTTAACCTGCATACAGATTGAACCTTGAATTGTTGTAATTTCTGCTTTTACCTCTAAAAATACTCTCCAATTTGGTGACTTCTAAGGTAAATCAGTCTCTCCTATTAACGAGAAAGGAAAAAAAAAAAGTTTTCTACTAGTTGTTAAGCTATATTTGTTCCTTCTTCATGAGTAAATAGTCATCATGTTCCCAGTGAGTTTAAGATTCTTGCCTCATTGCAGAGAGAATTTCAAGATAAGAAAGGAAGAATAAGAAGTAAAATGAGTGTTTTAGTTAAGCAAGGGTCTGTCCTTGGAGGGAGAACAGGCAGATAGGTGAGGAAGTGCTACTCTGCATTTCTTTGGTAAGCCAGCTATGAGGGGCATACAAATGAAGGGGTAGAATATTCCCAGGGGAAGGATTTTGGAGGTCCTTTCCCTGATTTTCACCCCAGCTCCAGTCTCCTGAGGGGAGGAGGGACTGTTGTCTTTATTTACCTTAGATCAGAAGTGTCATGGTGTTGATGCATGATCTGGTATTTCTTTCTTGCAAGGCTAATTGTTTTGTAATGAAAGCATAATAAGCAATAGGTTACATGTGAACACAGGAGATTCCTTCCATTCCACACATTTCTTTGCTGACTTTGGGACACTTATAGAAAATGTGTGATTTCCTGTCAGTCTGGACATTCCTGCTTTTGTCTGCCTATGGACCCCTGCTGTTAACAGGGTGAATGATTTCCTGCCACATGCTCACTGTCTCCATTTCTCTTCTCATAGCTATCTGCCTATTGTAACAACTAAAACTGCCTTAGTTTTACTGTCACTTAGTTACATGGCAGTCACTGAAAAATATATTTATGCCATAAAACAAAATTTTAGCTATACCACTTAACCACATAATTTTGTCCATGAGTAAGTAATATTCAAATTTCTGTCAACTAAGAAAGATGCCCACTTGAAAGTTACAAGTTGTCTTTGGGGCAAAATCAGGACTGCAGTGTGGGGGGCAGCACCTCAGATAGCTCTGACTGACTACTCGAAAGAGGTGCATCAGGAGAGGTCAATATGTAATATTTTGGTGACGGGGAAAGTGAAAGTGTTAATTGTTCAGGTGTGTCAGACTCTGTGACTCCATCGACTGTAACCTGCAGTTTCTCTGTCCATGGCATTCTCTGGAGTGGCTTACCATTTCCTCCTCCAGGGGATCTTCCTGGCCCAGGGATCAAATCCAAGTCTCTTGCATTGCAAGCATGTTCTTTACCAACTGAGCCACCAGGGGAGCCCCTGGTGAAGGAGAGTGCAATACAATTAAGGATTCAGGTTACAAAGATTTTCTGGTAGTCAAGGAGCTGATGGGATTTAGTGCTTTTCTAACCATGAGGAGATGCAGGAATTGGGATCATGAAATCAGTTCCTGAAAATCACCAACTATCTAAAACCTGTCGGTCTAGATTCCCTGGAGCACAGAATGCCTCACTGCACACTAGACTCTCTCAAGGGGTGTTGATAGTTGGCAGCCGCCGCAGCATAGGGCAGATAGTAAATGTTCTTGTTCAGCTGTTGGCAGTGCTCTTGGCAAGTGGCAATTTGTAGTTGACACATAATGTGATTTTCTAAAGATACCACCCAAGATTTAATCTTGTATTTTTCTCTCCACTCATATATTTTATTTCTTGTCACGATTAAGAAATTAATAATTATTAACATAAAATTTTCTTGATTTCTCACTGTATTCTGAACTTGTCCTTTCAATATACTGACTTGGAAGCTGTGAGTTGGCCTACATTATTAGGTATAAGCCATAAAACCCCTGAAAGGAAACAGGTACAATTTCCTTAAAGATCAATTTCATATAATGCATATAATTGTTATCTGTCTGGTCTGTGGAAAGTGTCCCTATAAGTACCATGATCCAACCACTGGAAAACCTATGAAAGTATCTGTGGAAAGCATCCCTATAAATGCCATGATACAGCCATAATCTATAAACACTGATGAGCTGGTGTTTATAGAAATGTTCTGTGAAATTCACTGAAACTGCACACCCTATCGAGGCATCATAGTAACCATTTATGTGAGTTATTTTATGACAGGAGGTCCTGGTAAGGAACATGGAAATAATAAACCACCACCAACAGAAGAGTTCAGCAAGATCAAAAGGAGATGCCATGTGTTCTAACACTTCCCAGAATTATATTCACTGGCACTCTTCCTGGTTGAACAATGTCTGCACCACCAGGAAGTATCTTACATCAAAATGCCTGGCCAAATACAACTTGGAAACTAATCCCATCACGATAAAACCTGAGGCTTCCAGCCACCTGGCAGAGCAGTCCTAGGTTCCGTTATCCTACTGCTGTCCATTTGGGTACCCTTTCCCAATAAAGTAATTTGTTAGCACAAGTGTTTTCTCAGACAATTCATTTCTGAGTGTCAGGTTAAGAGTCCACTCTTGGGACCTGGATGGGGTCCCCCTTCCTGCAACACAGGGACTTGTGATTCATTCTGTACATATGTTTGTGTATGTGCACACATACATATAGGTATGTATATAATTGAATTTATATATCTATAATATGCATATATAAAACGTCTACACACACACACATACAAAATATGTATGTGATGTGCTGTGCTTAGTTGTGTCCAACTCTGAGACCCCATAGCCTATAGTCCACCAGGCTCCTCTGTTCATAGTGAGTCTCCAGGTAAGAATATTAGAGCGGGTTGCCATGCCCTCCATCACAGGATCTTTACAACCCAGGGATGGAACCCAGGACGCCTGCCTTGCAAGTGTATTCTTTACCTTCTGAGGCAGCAGAGCAGCCCAGGAATACTAGAACGGGTAGCCTATCCCTTCTCCAGGGAAACTTCACCAACCAGGAACTGAACCAAGGTCTCCTACATTGCAGACTGATACCAGTGGAGCTATCCAGGAATCACATATGAAATATGTATTTATGTATTTGATATGTACTAGGTTTTGTTCCCAGTTTCTGGCACAGAATTGCTGAAACCTGTGGAATTGCCTGAGTGGTTTTGGTAACAGGACTGCATTTTGTTATTTATACGCTTCTTTCAAAAATATGTGAGTTGACACTAAAGAGGTGACTTTGGGTTGCCACTTGATAGCTTTAGAATGGAGACTAGCTACCAGTGAAACTCACCATGAGATTAGAGATTTAGAAGTTTCCCTTAACTCCTGATTTCCTGAGAAGTCGGAGGAATTGGGAATTCAGTTAATCATTAATGACTAACTTCATCAATTATGCATGTGTATTGGAACTTTTTAAGACCAAACAAACTAGTTTGTAATTGAATTCCAGATTGGTGGGGAAAAATGCATTCATGTACCGGAAAGGTACAACTCAGACTCAATGGAAAGCTTGAGATTTTTCCAGACCTGTGTCTTCTGTTCTTGCTGTTCAATTTGTTTCCTTTATAATAAATTAAATGTTTTTCTGGGTTATATAAGCCATTACAGTAAATTACTAAATCTGAAAATGGGGATAATGAGAACCTGTAATTTTTAACCAAGTTTGGCACACTACTTTGCACTAGTGTCTAAAGATGGAGAGACAGTCTAATGGCACTGATTTCCACTTTTGGGTGTACACTAGGAAGAGAAATGTAAACAGCCAAGGACTAAGGAAAAACTGAGGCCCTAGTCATGACTGTACAGGCTTTAATGAGGCAGTCAGGGACTCAAGGGATGCCTCAAGCCCAGGGAGTCCCAGGTAAGGGGCAAATATATTACCTGTGTGGGAAGGAGAGACTTCATGTGAGAATGTCTTCAGGCATCTATGCTGCCCCTGGACCTGGGCCTGGTCTGTAAAGGAACACACTGGAGTAGGAACAATCCTCAGAGACAAAGGCCCCAGTAATTGGACCCGCCCAGTAACCAAGACCGATGAGGTCTGGGATACCCACACAGTTCCCCTTTATAATAACATCTGAGGAGTCCAGGGTACAACTGATGGTGGCTGGATTACTGATTTGTTTTTAGGTACTGGGGATACATTCTCCATTCTCACTGAGACCTCCCAGTCTGCTCTCTGCATCTGCAGCCATAAGAGGACTGGCCAAATAACACCTGGGGAGGATTCATGTCACTGTATCGCAAAACCAACCAATATAATATTGTAAACTAATTCAGTTCAGTTCAGTTCATTTCAGTCGCTCAGTCGTGTCTGATTCTCCGCGACCCCATGAGTCACAGCACGCCAGGCCTCCCTGTCCATCACCAACTCCCAGAGTTCACTCAAACTCATGTCCACAGAGTCGGTGATGCCATCCAGCCATCTCATTCTCGGTCGTCCCCTTCTCCTCCCGTCCCCAACCTTTCTCAGCATCAGAGTCTTTTCCAATGAGTCAACTCGTCGCATGAGGTGGCCAAAGTATTGCAGTTTCAGCTTTAGCATAAGTCCTTCCAGTGAACACCCAGGATCGATCTCTCCTAGAATGGACTGTTTGGATCTCCTTGTGGTACAAGGGACTCTCAAGAGTCTTCTCCAACCCCACAGTTCAAAAGCATCAATTCTTCGGCGATCAGCTTTCTTCACAGTCCAACTCTCACATCCATACATGACCATGGGAAAAACCATAGCCTTGACTAGACGGACCTTTGTTGGCAAAGTAATGTCTCTGCTTTTTAATATATTATCTAGGTTGGTCATAAGTTTCCTTTCAAGGAGTTAGCGTCTTTTAATTTCATGGCTGCAATCAGCATCTTCAGTGATTTTGGAGCCCAAAAATATAAAGTCTGACACTGTTTCCACTGTTTCTCCGTCTATTTCCCATGAAGTGATGGGACTAGATGCCATGATCTTTGTTTTCTGAATGTTGAGCTTCAAGCCAACCTTTTCACTCTCCTCTTTCACTTTCCTCAAGAGACTTTTGAGTTCCTCTTCATTTTCTGCCATAAGGGTAGTGTCATCTGCATATAGCCTCCAATAAAAAAATTTTTTAAAGTGCTATTTTAGTCAGCCTCATAGCTGTAATTGAGACTCTGGTTCTTTTTAAACTCAAATGCCTTTTTAACAATGCCTGAGAACTCTTATACCTTGTTGGGATGAGATATATTGGTAACAATTTACGTTTCTGTGCACCTGAACATGAACCCCTCCATTCCCCAGGCAGATCCAGAAGTATGGGCTGAGGGGGACAAATTGGAATAAGTATGCAGAGCTAAGTTTATCAGACTTAAAGATCCTACTTCTTTCCCTTATCCAAAGCAATATCTCCTAAGTTCAAAGGCTAAGGAAAGACTGTGACCAATCATAGAACTTACAAGGGTTATTGGTATCTTTTAATAATCTCCTCCATATTAGGGCTTAGGAAGCCTAGTGGTCAGTAACACCTGGTTCAAGATTTGAGAATTGTCAATGAGGCACTTGTGCCTTTACACCCCTGTGGTCCCCAATCTTTATACTTTGCCTTCCACTGTACCTGAAAATGCCAAATAGTTTACAATTCTAGATTTAAAATATGCCTTTATCAACATTCCATCAGCCTAGGTAAGTCAGTTTTTGTTTGTTTTCAAGGACCGCATTTGTCCCAAAGGGTTTTGAGACAGCTCTCACTTGTTCAAACTGGCTTTGTCTTGGGACTTAAAAAGATTTGCAGATCAACAGGCTACAGTTTTTAATGATATCTTGTTATGTATGGCCATTGAGGAATTAGGCTCCTCAGCCACAGAGCAACTATTAAATTTCCTAGAAGACTGTAATTACAAGGTGTCAAAGACTAAAGCACAAACACCTCAGGCTTTTGGTCCAATATCTGGGTCTTATAATCTTCCAGGGCACCAAAGCCTTGGGATATGAGAGTCAGATCAATTCTTAAGCTGGATATTTGGAGATAAGATTTTTAGGAATCATGGGCTACTGTAGGATTTGTATTCCTGGATATGGATAATTGCTTTATACATCATCTCCTTAATGAGTCTTAGGCTTCCTTGAGAGCTAAGATGATAAAGAATTTACCTGCAATTCAGGAGACCGGAGTTCAATTCCTGGGTTGGAAAAATCCCCTGGAGTAGAGATAGGCTAGGGACTGGAATGCAAAAGTAGGAAGTCAAGAAACACCTGGAGTAACAGGCAAATCTGGCCTTGGAGCACGGAATGAAGCAGGGCAAAGGCTAATGGAGTTTTGCCAAGAGAACAAACTGGTGATAGCAAACACCCTCTTGCAACAACACAAGAGAAGACTCTACACATGGACATCACCAGATGGACAACACTGAAATCAGATTGATTATATTCTTTGCAGCCAAAGATGGAGAAGTTCTATACAGTTAGCAAAATCAAGACCAGGAGCTGACTGTGGCTCAGATCATGCATTCCTTATTGCCAAATTCAGACTTAAATTGAAGAAAGTAGGGAAAACCACTAGGCCATTCAGATATGACCTAAATCAAATCCATTATGATTATACAGGGGAAGTAAGAAATAGATTTAAGGGACTAGATCTGATAGATAGAGTGCCTGATGAACTATGGATGAAGGTTGGTGACATTGTACAGGAGACAGGGATCAAGACCATCCCCATGGAAAAGAAATGCATAAAAGCAAAATGGCTGTCTGAGGAGGCCTTACAAAGAGCCGTGAAAAGAAGAGAAGCGAAAAGCAAAGGAGAAAAGGAAAGATATAAGCATCTGAATGCAGAGTTCCAAAGAATAGCAAGGAGAGATAAGAAAGCCTTCCTCAGCGATCAATGCAAAGAAATAGAGGAAAACAACAGAATAGGAAAAAAACAAGACATCTCTTCAAGAAAATTAGAGAGTCCAGGGGAACATTTTATGCAAATATGGGCTCGATAAAGGACAGAAATGGTATGGACCTAAGAGAAGCAGAAGATTTTAAGAAGAGGTGGCAGGAATATACAGAAGAACTGTACAAAAAAGACCTTCACGACCAAGATAATCACGATGGCGTGATCACTCACCTGGAGCCAGACATCTTGGAATGTGAAGTGAAGTGGGCTTATGAACAAAGCTAGTGGAAGTGATGGAATTCCAATTGAGCTATTTCAAACCTTGAAAGATGATGCTGTGAAAGTGCTGCACTCAATATGCCAGCAAATTTGGAAAATTCCGCAGTGGCCACAGGACTGGAAAAGGTCAGTCTTCATTCCAATCCCAAAGAAAGGCAATGCCAAAAAATGCTCAAACAACCGCACAATCGCACTCATCTCACACGCTAGTAAATTCATGCTCAAAATTCTCCAAGCCAGGCTTCAGCAATATGTGAACCGTGAACTTCCAGATGTTCAAGCAGGTTTTAGAAAAGGCAGAGGAACCAGAGATCAAATTGCCAACATCTGCTGGATCATGGAGAAAGCAAGAGAGTTCCAGAAGAGCATAAATTTTTGCTTCATTGACTATGCCAAAGCCGTTGACTTTGTGGATCACAATAAACTGGAAAATTCTGAAAGAGATGGGAATACCAGACCATCTGACCTGCCTCTTGAGAAACCTGTATGCAGGTCAGGAAGCAACAGTTAGAAATGGACATGGAACAACAGACTGGTTCCAAATAGGAAAAGGAGTACATCAAGTTTGTATATTGTCACCCTGCTTATTTAACTTATGAGCAGAGTACATCATGAGGAACGCTGAGTTGGAAGAAGCACAAGCTGGAATCAAGATTGCCGCGAGAAATATCAATAACCTCAGATATGCAGATGACACCACCCTTATGGCAGTAAGTGAAGAGGAACTCAAAAGCCTCTTGAGGAAATTGAAACAGAAGAGTGAAAAATTTGGCTTAAAGCTCAGCATTCAGAAAACAAAGATCATGGCATCTGGTCCCATCACTTCATGGGAAATACATGTGGAAACAGTGGAAGCAGTGTCAGACTTTGATTTTTTGGGCTCCAAAATCACTGCAGATGCTGATTGCAGCCATGAAAGTAAAAGACACTTGCTCCTTGGAAGGAAAGTTATGACCGAACTAGATAGCATATTAAAAAGCAGAGGTGTTACTTTTCCAACCAAGGTCCGTCTAGTCAAGGCTATGGTTTTTCCCGTGGTCATGTATGGATGTGAGAGTTGGACTGTGAAGAAAGCTGATCGCCGAAGTATTGATGCTTTTGAACTGTGGTGCTGGAGAAGACTCTTGAGAGTCCCTTGGACTGCAAGGAGATGCAACCAGTCCATTCTAAAGGAGATCAGTCCCAGGTGTTCATTGAAAGGACTGATGCTAAAGCTGAAACTGCAATACTTTGGCCACCTCATGCGACGAGTTGACTCACTGGAAAAGACTGATGCTGGGAGGGATTGGGGGCGGGAGGAGACGGGGATGACAGAGAATGAAATGGCTGGATGGCATCACCGACTCGATGGACATGATTTTGAGTGAACTCTGGGAGCTGGTGATGGACAGGGAAGCCTGGGGTGCTATGATTCATGGGGTTGCAAAGAGTTAGACACGACTGAGCGACTGAACTGAACTGAACTGAACTGACCCACTCCAGTATTCTTGGACTGCCCTTGTGGCTCATCTGGCAAAGAATCTGCCAGCAGTGTAGGACACTGAGGTTTGATCCCTGGCTGGGAAGATCCCCTGGAGAAGGGAATGGCTACGCACTCCAATATTTTGGCCGGAGGTCACAAAGGGTTGAACGTGACCGAGCGACTTTCACTGGCAGACTCAAAAAACAAGTACTGATCAGTTGCTTTGGACCCCAGGGCCACAAACACTTTTAAAATCCTCCAAAAGGCCTTGACTCTGGCCCTGGCTCATAGTCTAGCCACAACACATAAATTTAATCTATACGTCACAGAAAGAAAGTGTGTAGCTATAGAAGAAATGATTGAAACTCGAGAGCCTATCGAAGTAAGGAATTAGTGTCACAGGGATGCTCACATTAATCTCAGAGTCATAGCAGAGTCATAGCCTCACAGTGACTGGGTCTTTAAAGTTCGCAAATGGAAGGGACTGCACTGTTGTAACCACAAAATACATATGCACACTACTTAGTTCAAAGAGCAGTCTGTGGATGTCAGATAATCTTTCTTAAATATCAGTCCCTCTTATTAGAATTTTTTGAAAGATCTTGACGACCGAGGTAACCAAGATGGTGTGATCATTCTCCTAGAGCCAGACATCCTGGAATGTGAGGTCAAAAGGATTTTAGGAAGCATCAATATGAACAAAGCTGGAGGAGGTGATGGAATTCCAGTTGAGCTATTTCAAATTCTAAAAGATGATGCTGAAAAAGTGCTGCACTCATTTTGTCAGCAAATTTGGAAAACTCCATAGTGGCCACAGGACTGGAAAAGGTCAGTTTTCATTCCAACCCCAAAGAAAGGAAAAGGCAAAGAATGCTGAAAGTACCACACAATTGCACTCCTCTCACACCCTAGCAAAGTAATGCTCAAAATTCTCCAAGCCAGGCTTCAGCAGTATGTGACCTGTGAACTTCCAGATGTTCACGCTGGATTTAGAAAAGGCAGAGGAACCAGAGATAAAATTGCCAAAATCTGGTGGATCATGGATAAAGCAAGAGCGTTCCAGAAAACCATCTACTTTTGCATTACTGATTCTGCCAACGACTTTGATTGTGTAGATCACAGCAAACTGTGGAAAATTCTAAAAGATATGGCAACACCAGACCACCTGACCTGCCATTGAGAAAGCTGTATGCATATCAAGAGGCAAAAGTTAGAACCACACAGGGAACAATAGACTGTTTGCAAATTGGGAAAGGAGTACGTCAAGGCTGTACATTGTCGCCCAGCTTATTTAATTTATATGCAGAGTATATCATGAGAAACGCCAGGCTGGATGAAGCACAAGCTGGAATCAAGTTTGCCGGAAGAAATATCAGTCATCTAAGATATGCAGATGACACCACCCTTATAGAAAAAAGCGAAGAACTAAAGAGCCTCTTGATGAAAGGGAAAGAGGGGAGTGAAAAGTTTGCTTAAAGCTCAACATGCAGAAAATTAAGATCATGGCATCCAGTCCCATCACTTCATGGCAAATAGGTGGGGAAATTTTGGAAACCGTCGCTGACTATTTCTTGGGCTCCAAGATTGCTGCATTTGACTAGGTGGAAAATAGAGTTGGTGGTGGACAGGGAGGCCTGGCGTGCTGTGATTCATGGGGTCGCGGAGAGTCGGACACGACTGAGCGACTGACTGAACTGAGCTGGACGGAACCCACTTCGAGTCCCAACGCCGCCACTTTCTTACTCCCCAAGCCTAAGTTTCTAAGTCTGTGAAATGGGGATAACAGTAATTCTGCTTCCTTGGTGACTGAAAGGTTTGTTGTTAATGCACACAAAAGGCAAGATTCTGTGCCCGGAGTGCAGCAGGCACTCAGTAGCATTCGTCACTAGTTCCTTTCAGTTTTGCTTGAAAGTCTTTTAGATTCTTCTGTGTTGTCTGCTTTCTGCGGATAGACCATCAGTTCTTCAGGAGAGATTTACTGTCTCTTTTGTGGTTGCAGTTCTGACAACAGTGAACGTTTATTGAGCGTTTCCTCTATGCTAGGCTCTGTTAAGAAGGCTTTTTGTCTAATAGTAATAGCTTCTTTTGCTCTTTGCAACATCTCTGTAATGCCAGAATTTGTTATAAATAATTTCTCTGTTGATTTCTTTTGGGTCTTCGTTGCTGCATGGACTTTTCCTCTAGTTGCAGAGAGCAGGGGCCAACTCTTAGGGTTGTGATGCAAGGGCTTCTCATTGCAGGGGGGATTATGGTGGCCACAGCTCTGTTCTTGGAAAAGAAGGAGCTGGTACAATCCTAGGTCTGGACCTGTGTACACCATCCCAGAGAGCCTGACCCCCACCCCCACCTCCGCCCCACCCAGAGGCCTGGCAAGTGGAATGTTAATGTCAGAGAGTTTAATTGAGGGGACCTGGTTTTCCCCTTCCTGCCTCAGAAACAGATCCTAAGGAAATGCAGAAATGTTTAGGTGTGAAACCCACGAGAAGAAGGAGGGTCCTGAGAGAGGGGTTCAGGAAAGGAAAAGCTTAGAAAGCTTTGCATACATCATCCCGGCGGCCTGGAAGGCTCTGCCCCTTGCCCAGCTCTTTGGACTCATCCTTTCCCAGCCTCAGCCTCACTCCGGAGGAAGCATTCCCTCCCAGCTCACACTTCCACCTTCCAGCTCCAGCCTGCCTGCACTTCCTTCCCCCAGCTCCCCATATTCCTCCTCCAAGGCGTTATCCCCTCTTGTCAAGAAAGAGTTACCTTTGTGACATGTGGCTTCATCACCGACCCTCCACACGGAGGGTAAGCTCCATTAGCTGAGCACCTACTGTGTGCTGGCCTCTCTTGCACAATCGCTGTGCACGCCCAGGGAGCAGAACACACAGGCCATCTCACCCCTCACTCAGCTCACAGCCTGAGGACAAGCAGGCAGCACCTAAGCGTAACAAGCGTGTCAGTTGACCACCAGAGCTTTGGAGAAAGGTAAAGTGGAGAATGGAGAACAGAGGAGGCTCTAGGGCTGGGCAGGCTGGGAGTATCGGTGGTGATCAAGGCCTGCCTGGTTTCAAAGGTGATAGCAGAACAAAGGTGGGAGGAGAGGAAGTAAGCCGAGGGAGCATCAGAGGGAGGGAATTTCAGGAGAGGAAGCAAAGAGTTCAAAGGTCCAAAGGCTAGAGCTTCCTGTGAAGAGCCAGAGTGCCCTCAGGGATGCACAAAGCAAAGGGCAGGAAGGGTGGGGGCGGTGCGGTCATGGAGGTGCCTGGGGCCTTCGGAGGGACTTCAACTTTTAGTCCAAGCACTTCCTTTTAAAGCAGATTCCTGTAACTTTAAAAATGAATTGATTTAGGGGGACTTTGTTACCTGGTTGTCCTTAACACTTGTGGCTCAGTGGCCACAATGCAGGGGCACAGGTTTGATCCCTCTTGGGGACCTAAGATCCCACATGCCTCATGGCATGGCACACTTTCAATTTAGAGGAGACAATATTAATAAGCGCTATAAGGGTGACCATGGGAAAAGCTGAGCACCAGAGAATTGGTGCTTTTGAACTGTGGGCCTGGAGAAGACTCTTGAGAGTCCCTTGGACAGTAAGGAGATTCAACTAGTCCCATCTAAAGGAAATTAGTCCTGGAAACTCATTGGAAGAACTGATGCTGAAGCCCCGATAACCAGGACGCCTGATGGGAAGAAGTGACACATTAGAAAGACTCTGCTGCTGCGAAAGATTGATGGCAGGAGAAGGGAGACGACAGAGGATGAGATGGATGGATAGCATCACTGACTCAATGGACATGCATTTGAGCAAGCTCCGGAAGTTGGTGATGGACAGGGAAGCCTGGCATGCTACAGTCCATGGAGTCACAAAGAGTCAGACACGACTGAGTCAGTGAACTGACTGATAGGGGTGATACACCATGATCGGACCAAAACAGTTTTGTGAGCTTCATGAATCATCACATGAATCCAGAATTGGCGTGCCAGGTCAAGAGCTGGTCTCTGCTGAGCCTACCTGAAGCCCTCTGTTGGGGTGGGAGGCGGAGTCTAGAGCCCCTTTTCCAAGTACAGATCTAACTGAGAAGAACCTCTGCCCCGAGCATGTGCCAGCGATCAAAATCAACTTTGCTTCTATCAAAGTTAGATGGAGAACCTGCTTAGGCCTCCGTTCATGGGCACCCCATGACCCTCGTTCATGCCCTCTCGTTCTTACCTGGAGAATGACAGAGAAGTCCATAGAGCTGTCACTGCTATTCACTTGCCTTCCCACGTTAAAGGGGGTTTCTTAGGCTGGGGTAGCTTATGGTTTGAAATGATCATTTACTCTCCTTAAATGATATACTAATGGATAACAAAACCTCCTTAAAACAAAACTGTCCTGCCCCAGGAAAACATAAAATCAGAAAGAAAAAGAAAAAAGAAAAAACACCGTCCTGGAGATCAACATCTAGTAACACACAGAGATAGGGAGTGAACTCCCTGGTGGTCCAGTAGTTAAGATTTCACCTTCAAATGCAGGGGGTGCAGCTTCTATCCACGGGGAGCTAAGATCCCACAGGTCTTAAGACCACACCATAAAACAGAAGCGATATGATAACAAATGCAATACAGAGCTCAAAAGTGGAAGCAACCTCGATGTCCATCAGCAGACGAATGGATAAGAAAGCTGTGGTACATATGCACAATGGAATATTACTCAGCCCTCTGAGTCAGTTCTAATGAGGTGGATGAAACTGGAGCCAATTACACAGAGTGAAGTCAGAAAGAAAAACATCAATACACTATCCTCAGGCATATATATGGGATTTAGAAAGAGAGTAATGACCACCTTATCTGTGAGACAGCAGAAGAGTCACAGATGTATTGAACAGTCTTTTGGACTCAGTGGACGGGGCAAAGGTGGGATGATAGGAGAGAATAGCGTTGAAACATGTATATTGCATATGTGAAACAGATCGCCATTCCAGGTTTGATGCATGAGAGAGAGTGCTCGGGGCTGGTGCACTGGGGTGACCCAGAGGGTTTGTATAGGGAGGGATGGGGGAGGGGAGAAGGGGGGTTCAGGATGGGGAACACATCTACACCCGTGGTGGATTCATGTCAATGTATGGCCAAACCACTACAATATTGTAAAGTAGTTATCTCCAATTAAAATAAATGCTTATTAAACAAATAAAACTATGTTGCAAAAATAAGAGTAAGACAATACAAATAACAAAAGAAAAAAATGGTCCACATTAAAAAAAAAATTCTTTTAAGAAATAAGACAAAGTCATTTATACACAAGGGTTCGTCAGGTGGCGGTGGTGGTAAAGAATCCACCTGCTAATGAGGAGACATAATAGACACAGGTTCGATCCCAGGGTCAGGAAGCTCCCCTGAAGGAGGCCATGGCAACCTGCTCTGGTATTCTTGCATGGAGAATCCCACGGACAGAGGGGCCCGGGGTCTATAGGGTCACAAAGAGTTCGACACGACTGAGCACACACAAGTATTTATACTCACAATAGCACGTGCTCCAGTAGGTAAATGTTTGAGCACACAGCCTTGCACCCAAATGTGCCAACACTGAGATTCTGCCTGGCAAATGCAAGATGACACAAGTGTGCAACCTTGGCCATTCACAAAGCCGTGGAGGTATTGTGGCCATCATGTGATTGCCACAAACTGGCTCTGAATAAAACAAAATATAGACTTCTCCAGTTTACACAATAGTTGCAGCCCTGGAAATCTTTTTATCAAATTTAAGTGACAAAGAGCAGGTAACGGTCTCCACTCAGGTTATTATGAATGGGCTTGTACTTACTTAACTATCTGGCAGAACATTTGAAAACCATTCAAGCCCAAGGTATGCGATGAAGCAGGCACCAGCCACCATGTGTCGTGCCGCCCATATCGTGACAACAGTCAAAAATCATACCACCAGAATTTGTCACAGTCACTCCTTCTTCAAGAACTAGGGTCGCCTAGTCTAGGGTCGCCCTCCCTTAGTGAACCAGGAGGAGGCAGAGTTGACAGAGATGCCTCTTCATAAACTAAAGTGAAATGGGGTCGCTCATTTGTGACCGACTCTTTGTGGCCCCATGGACTATACAGGCTGTGGAATTCTCCAGGCCAGAATACTGGAGGGGGTGGCCTTTCCCTTCTCCACGGGATCTTCCCGACCCAGGGATCAAACCAAGGTCTCCCGCATTTCAGGCAGATTTTTTACTAGCGGAGCCACCAGAGAAGCCCAAGAATCCTGGTGTGGGTAGCCTTTCCCTTCTCCTGGTGAACTTCCCAACCCAGGAATCTTCCCAACCCGGGAACTGGGGTCTCCTGCATTGCAGGTGGATTCTTTACCAAGTGAGTTATGAGGAAAGACGAATAATAGAGTTCTTTTTTCTTTTCGTTTTTGAGGTCTTAGTTCTCCAACCAGAGACTGAACCCACGCCCCCTGCAGGGGAGGCACAGAGTCTTAACCACTGGACCGTCAGGGAAGTCCTGGAGGTGCCTCTTTCAATTCTGTGTCCCAGGTGCCTCCCTCACCTCACCCTACAGCCACCTGGCTCTCTCAGAAACAGGTGACCAGGAGAGCGCATGTTGCCCTATATCCCTGCTCTGCCTTTGTTGGCTGTGTGGCCTTCAGCCAGCAGAAGCCCTCTCAGAGCTGCCTTTTTATCTGTCACACCTGCAGAGAACAGATGCCAAGGGGGCCCATCTGAGGAACTGGGCAGAGTTAGCCCTCAGTAACCCAAAGCGGGTGTGGTTAATACTCCCTGTGCCTGTGGGGTGGGGGGATAGGGGAGAGGGGCGAAAGCTAAATCCATCTTCAGAAACTCAGAGGATGCTCTCTCCCCAGGGGAGCAAGCGGAGAAGGAAGACAGGAGCAGAAGTCTGAATTTGCACAGAACAAAGGGGAAAGACTGAATGAGCAGACATTCTAATTAACAATAAAGCAAAGAAGAGGGGATTTCCCTGGTGCCTCAGTCGTAAGGAATCCACCTGCCGATGCAGGAGACACTGGTTCGACCCCTGACACAGACCACGGAGCAGCTGAGCCCATGAAACACCCCTACTGCGCCTGTGTTCTAGAACACAGGAGCCTTAACTACTGAGTCCACTTGACCTGAGTCCGTGCTGGACAGCAATAGGAGCCACTGCACGATAACCCCGTATGCGAGACAGCAAAAGACACACAGATGTATAGGACAGTCTTTTGGAATTTGTGGGAACAGCGGAGGGTGGGATAACTTGAGAGAATAGCACTGAAACATGTACAGTATCATATGTAAAACTGAACTCCAGTCCAGGTTGGATGCATGAGACAAGGGGCTCGGGGCTGGTGCACTGGGATGACCCAGAGGGATGGGATGGGGAGGGAGGTGGGAGAAGGGTTCAGGAAGGGGGACACAAGACACCCGTGGCGGTTTCATGCCAATGTATGGCTACACCACTACAATATTCTATAGTTAGCCTCCAATTAAAATGAATACTTTTTTTAAAAAAAACAAAACTACGTTGGAAAAATAAGAGTAAGACAATAAAATAACAACAGTAAGAAAAATAGATGGTCCACATTAAAAGATTTTTTAAGAGATAAGACAAATCATTTGTATGCAACATCCCACAGGTGGCGGTAGTGGTAAAGAATCAACGTGCAGATGCAGGAGACATAAGAGACACAGGTTCCGTGGGATGGGGAGGGAGGTGGGAGGGGGTTCAGGATAGGGAACACATGTACACCCATGGTGGATTCATGTCAATGTATGGCAAAACCAATACAGTATTGTTAAGTAATTAGCCTTCAATTGAAATAAATATACTTATACTAAAAAGAAGAAGAAGCCACTGCAACGAGAAGCCTGAATACCACAACTAAAGAGTAGCCCCTGGCACCTTCAACAAGAGAAAAGCTCTCATGGCAATGAAGACAAACATAACCAAAGATAAATAGCTTTTATTTATCTTTTTAATAGGGCAGAGAATTGATAAAAGAAACAGGAGAAGTCTGACAAAAAGAAGATACAAAGTAAAGTGATATCAAAAATAAAGCCAAATTTCAAATATCAAGCAAATGAATTTTAAGATGAAAATAATACTAAAATGTCAGAAGTAGAAAAAGTATTCATTTGACCTAATTTGCAAGTAGCTAATAAAATACCTTAAGAGAGGAGGACAAAACAAAAATCTGTGCACGTAAGGAAACTCACCTCAAAGTCTTGTTTGGGCAAAGACCACAGGAGCAGTGTATCACTGAATCCAGGCTGAGGGAGGGGATGAGGTGGTCCCCAGCGGGGCCAGGTTCTGTGCGACAGAGTTTGTGTTGCCAGTGATGCCGACCAGCGGCTTCAACAGTCGAGAGCGGTCTCTGTCTCCCATTAGATGCCCATAGAGCTACCAGAGCACCAGGGACCCAGGCCCCCTTTGTCTTGTTGCTCCGCCAATCCAAGTACTGCTCTAACTACACAGGCCAAGCTGGCTTCTCAGCCCCTCAAGACTGCAATCCCCCTGCATCAGGAAAGTAAAGGGGGAGGGAAGAGGGATCGACTCCTATTCCCTTTAAGAGCACAGCTGACACATGTCGACATCACTGCCGCTCAGATCCCTTCAGCCACGTCACCGAGTCAGAAAAATCACACCTTGCCACCAAGGGAACTGGAAGATGTACCCTTTATTTTCAGCCATTCCTGCCTAGCAAGGAGAGAAACAAATACGGGAGATGTTCTGAGAGAGAATGGGAGAACGAATGCAGGGAGACAGTCAGCTGTCTGCATCACAGCTGGCAGTTGGTGGGGCTGTAACTGGCACCCTACCTAATCCGAGGACTTACGCACTACTCTTTATTACTGATCGTCATCATTTTATTTAATCCTCCAACCACTGCCCCCCCCCCCAACAAATGGGTACCATACCCCTTCAGTTTAGAGAGAGACTCAGAGAGGTTATTTAATTTACTTAAAGACACACAGGGGCTTCCCTGGTGGCTCAGAGGTTAAAGCGTCTGCCTCCAATGCGGGAGACCCGGGTTCGATCCCCGGGTCGGGAAGATCCCCTGGAGAAGGAAATGGTAACCCACTCCAGTATTCTTGCCTGGCGAACCCCATGGACGGAGAAACTTGGTAGGGTACAGTCCACGGGGTCGCAAAGAGTCGGACACGACTGAGCAACGGAACGGAACGGAAAGACACACAGCTAGTACATGTAAACTGCTATGTGTTTTGCTGCAAACACCTGGTAGGAAGGAGGTGGACTTAGCACTTTCAAACACTGTCGCTCCACATGCCTGAGCCGGTACAAAGAGAGTGGAGTCCACCAAAGAAAACTAGCATACACTGCCCCGCTACGACAAGCTCCCCTGAAAATTCCCACCAGTGTCTGAAGCAGCAGCCTCAGCCCGTTCATGAGAAACTCTGTGCTCTAGCTGCTCTCCTGGCCTGATGGATGGGCCTCGTTAGCCCCGGCCATGGACACCTGAGCACTGTGAAATATGGAGACAGGCCGGGGGGCTTTGGCTGTTCGCACTGACCGGGTTCTCAGCATCTCCATTTGAGCAGGTCATTTGTCTCCGCCTCTCCACCAGTGATAAATCCACCTGGACTCTGCAGCCACCAGTCCTGGGAGGGACGCTGCTGAAACTGTCTCTTGCCCTGTGCTCATTTCCTCCCAGAAACATTAATTACATTGTTTAAACAGGGACTGGTTTGACCATGTTGCCACCAACATCCATCGGTGCACAGAATGAAAGGCTCAGCCAGGCTGAGGGGAGGAGAGTGGGGAGCTGAAAGGCATGAAAGAGATGGCATCTGTTGCCCATGATGGATCATTTTCTGCTTCATTTGGGCAAAAGAGGAAAGGAACTGTCCATCGAGGACTTTGAGAAAGTCACCACCCCTCTTTTTCTCCCTCCCTTCCTTTTTTCATTCATTCCACAAATATTAAGTGCCCACTGAGGACCGAGAGGCACATAGGCAGCGGAGAACATGACTTCCCAAGCTCAAACCCTCCTCAGGGCGTCTGCACTTGCTGTGTCTTCAGCCTTGACTACCTCCCCCGACATTTGCATGGCCCCTGCCTTCCCATTCTCTGGGGCTTCCTGAAGTGTCACCCCTCCAGTGAGGCCTGCCCTGACCCAGCTATCAAAAGTGTAGGGGCCCCAGCGGCAGGAAAGGGTTTCTGTGCTCCTGCAACCAAAAGGACACTTGTATAGTTTCTCGGCTCTAGGATTAGAACCTCTCAGGGCAGCAGATATACCACAGAACTGGGGGCGTTCATATATGTTCATCAAGCACCCTCTGTCCACTCAGTTAATACTTGAGGCCAGTGAAAAGGCTCAGTATCTTTTAGCTGTAATGAAGACTTCAACACCTGCTCACCTAACAAGATTAGAAGTAGAGGTACCTTAGATTGTTTGAGTTCGTCCTAAAATTCACCAAGTATCACTTTGCATCACTTTGCTCTTAACTTTCTACACATCCTGGGCCTTTTTGTTTCTGCTATATTGCCTCATGATTTCATAACAGCTGCCACAGCGCCATACCTCACATACTAACATGCCACCATTCAAATGAAAAGGGAACAGGTCTCAGGAACTTCTCTCTAATCACGGAGGAAAATCTCTCCCAGACACCCCCAGCCAACTTAGTCAGAAATAGGATCCCTGAAGTGCCTGAAGCAGGCTGAGGGCATATGACTTTGGACAAATGTTTATTTATAGATTTACCCCAACAAAGAATCTTTGCTTGGAAAATTACAGAAATAAAGAACCGTGAGCGTTTTGTTTTTGTTGCCCTCTTACCCGTCCACTCCCTCATTCTTTGGACAAGGATTCTTTCTAGCCTCGTGTCACAGGGAAGGTAACATCACATGCATTTATTTCTACTTTCAGAGAGAAAGGAGGTGAGTGAACTATTGTGGTTTTCAATCATTTCCCCTCATTGACCCTTTGCCAGGCTGGCAAATGCCAGTAAGGTATGATTTGCGAATCCTGCTCTGAGTTCCAAGCGTTCCCGCCTCTGCAAGTTCCCTGGCAGGTTTGCAAACTGAGAGCTAATTTGGTGGCTTAGGAGAGCAAACGTGGGTCACTAGCTCAGTGTCAAGAGGTCTGCAAAGAGAAAAGAACATAAGTTAGAATGAAGACGAAGGAACTAAACAGAACAAATCATAGTCCATTTCCAGTCTATTTGGTGTTTTCCTTCTACAGGGACATAACCCTTGGGTGAAAAGGCAAGCGGCTGCAAAGTGAGAAGTATCCAGTTAGGAAGAGCAGGGGCACCTGGCTCTGGAGGGTTTGGGTCCCAGGGCAGTGCTGGACCCGTGATGAGGGCAGGAGATTGACCAGGAATGATCCTGAGAGGTGCAGGTTGCGAAGCACAAGCTCCAAGTCAGCTGAGCCCAAGGCCCCCGCCTCTGGGTGTGGTTCCTGGAAGGAAAACTCAGGGAGTGGAGTGATGCCAAAATGACTGGAGCTGTGCACCTCTCCAAGGCAATGGGAGCATACAGAACACAAAGTGCAGAGCACTCTGCTGTCTGTGGCAAGCACTTCCAGACCTGCGTGCCTCTTTGCAGGTCGGTCCCACACACAAGAGAACCCCAAGACTTTGGAACCTTCCAGGATAACACGTAAAGGTGGAAGAGGGCCTTGACGTGATCAGCAAGGGGGTGAAAGGAATCAACTGGCACCGAAAAACAACAGCAACAACAAGGGAGTGATTTCATGGACAATGGAACTTTGAATTAATTATTTATTTTAAAATTAAAAGAAATTGGAAGGAAACTTATGACCACCCTTGATAGCATATTAAAAAGCAGAGACATCGCTTTGCCAACCAAGGTCCGTCTAGTCAAGTCTATGGTTTTTCCCGTGGTCATGTATTGATGTGAGAGTTGGACTGTGAAGAAAGCTGATCGCTGAAGAATTGATGCTTTTCAACTGTGGTGCTGGAGAAGACTCTTGTGAGTCCCTTGGACTGCAAGGAGATCCAACCGGTCCATTCTAAAGGAGATCAATCCTGGGTGTTCGTTGGAAAGACTAAAGCTGAAACTGCAATACTTTGGCCACCTCATGCGACGAGTTGACTCACTGGAAAAGACTCTGATGCTGGGAAGGATTGGGGGCGGGAGGAGAAGGGGACGACCGAGAATGAGAAGGCTGGATGGCATCACCGACTCTGTGGACGTGAGTTTGAGTGAACCCCGGGAGTTGGTGATGGGCAGGGAGGCCTGGCGTGCTGTGATTCATGGGGTCGCGGAGAGTCGGACACGACTGAGCGACTGAACTGAGCTGAACTGAGTGACTGAACTGAACTGAACTGAAGAGGTTATACCTTGTATAACCATACATAAGCACACTCGTCCATGATTAAAACACCGTTGTTCAACTAGACACTTGAGTCACCTCCGTCTTCTTTTCTTTGCCGTCTTCTCATCAGATCCTGTCCCCAGGTTCTGGTTTGTCAAGAAGAACAGAACACAGAGGTGCGTGGATTTATCTCTGGACTTTATATTTTGTTGCATTGATCTATATTTCTGTCTTTGTGCTAGTACTATACTGTCTTGATGACTGTAGCTTTGTAGTAGAGCCTGACGTCAGGCAGGTTGTGTGCTCCTGTTCCATTCTTCTTTCTCAAGATTTCTTTGGCTATTCGAGGTTTTTCGTATTTCCATACAAATTGTGAAATTATTTGTTCTAGTTCTTGGAAAAATACTGTCGGTAGTTTGATAGGTATTGCATGGAATCTATAGATGGCTTTGAGAAGTATACTCATTTTCACTATATTGATTCTTCCAACCCATGAACAAGGTATATTTCTCCATCTATTTGTGTCCTCTGATTTCTATCATCAGTGTTTTATAGTTTTCTATATATAGGTCTTCTGTTTATTTAGGTAGATGTATTCTTAACTATTTTATTATTTTCGTTGCAATGGTGAATGGAATTTTTCCCTTAATTTCTCTTTCTGTTTTCTCATTGTTAGTATATAGGAATGCAAAGGATTTCTCTGTGTTAATTTTGTATCTTGCAACTTTACTCTATTCTTTGATTAGCTCTACTAATTTTCTGAGAAGTCTTTAGGGTTTTCTATGTAGAGGATCATGTCATCTGCAAACAACGAGAGATTTCCTTCTTCTTTTCAAATCTGGATTCCTTTTATGTCTTGTTCTGCTCTGATTGCTGTGGCCAAAACTTCCAAAACTATGTTGAATAGTAGTGGTAAGAGTGGGCACCCTTGTCTTGTTCCTGACTTTAGTGGAAACGCGTTCAAGTGTTCACCATTGAGGATGATGTTTGCTGTGGGTTTGTCATATATAGCTTTTATTATGTTGAGGTATATTCCTTCTATTACTACTTTCTGGAGAGCTATTTTTTATATCATAAATGGATGTTGACTTTTGTCAAAGACTTTTTCTGCATCTATTGAGATAATCATATGGGTTTTACCTTTCAGTTCATTAATGTGGTGTATTACATTGATTGATTTATGTATATTAAAGAATCCTTGTATTCCTGGGATAAAGCCCACTTGGCCGTGATGTATGATCTTTTCAATAGGTTGTTGGATTCTGTTTGCTAGAATTTTTTGTAATGATTTTTGCATCTATGTTCATCAGTGATATTGGCCTGTAGTTTTGTGTGTGTGTGTGTTGGGGGCGGGGGCATCTTTGCCTTTTTTTGGTATTAGGGTGATGGTGGCCTCATAGAATGAGTTTGGAAGCTTATCTTCCTCTGCACTTTTCTGGAAGAGTTTGAGTAATATACGTGTTAGCTAGTTTCTAAATTTTTGGCAGAATTCAGCTGTGTAGCCATCTGGTCCTAGGCTTTTGTTTGCTGGATTTCTGATTATGGATTCAATTTCCGTGCTTTTGATGGGTAGGTTAAATTATATATTTCTCCCGGTTCAGTTCTGGAAAGCTATACTTTTCTAAGAACTTGTCCCTTTCTTCCAAACTGTCATTTTTATTGGCATATAGTTGCTGATAGTAGTCTCTTATGATTCTTTGTATTTCTGTGTTGTCTGCTGTGATTTCTCCATTTTCATTTCTAATTTTGTTTATTTGATTCTCCACCCCCCAACTTTTTTTTTTTTTGGATGAGTCTGGCTAATGGTTTGTCTATTTTATTTACCTTCTAAAAGACCAGCTTTTAGCTTTGTTGATTTTTGCTGTGGTCTCCTTTGTTTCTTTTGCATTTATTTCTGCCTAAGTTTTATGATATTCTGCCTTCTACTAACCCTGGGGTTCTTCATTTCTTTCTTTCCTAGTTGCTATGGGTGTAGAGTTAGTTTATTTATTTGATTTTCCTCTTGTTTCTTGACGTAAGTTTGCATTGCAATGACCCTTCCCATTAGCACTGCATTTACTATGTCCCATAGGTTTTGGATTGTTGTGTTTTAATTTTCATTCATCTATATGCATATTTCGATTTCTTCTGTGATTTACTGGTTATTCAGAAGCGTGTTGTTTAGCCTCCGTATGTTGGCATTTTTAACAGATAATTTTCACCCTGTAGCTGACATCTAATTTTGCTACATTTTGATCAGAAAAGATGCTTGAAATGATTTTGATATTTTAAAAACTTTCCAAGGTTAAATTTATGGCCCAGGATGTCATCTATCCTGAAGAAGTTTCTGTGTGCCCTTGAGAAAAAGATGAAATTTGTTTGGGGGTGAAATGTCCTATAGATATCAACTAGGTCTAATTGTTCCATTGTATCAGTTAAAGTTTGTGTTTCCTTGCTAATTTTCTGTTTGTTTAGTTGATCTATCCATAGGTGTGAGTTGGGTATAAAGTTTCCCACTCTTACTGTGTTACTGTTAGCTCCCCCATTCATACGTGTTAGCATTTGCCTTACATATTGTGGTGTTCCTATGTTGGGTGTATATATATTTATAATTTTTATATCTTCTTCTTGGATTGATCCTTTGATCATTATGTATTGTCCTTCTTTGTTTCTTTTCACAGCCTCTATTTCAAAGTCTACTTTATCTGATGAGTATTGCCACTCCTGCTTTCTTTTGGTTTCCATTTGCATGAAATATTTTCCCAGCCCTTCACTTTCAGTCTGCATTTGTCCCTTGTCTTGAAGTGGGCCTCTTGGAGGCAGCATATATAGGTGTCTTGGTTTTGTATCCATTCAGCCAGTCTTTGTCACTCAACCCATTTACATTTAAGGTAATTATTGGTAAGTATGATCACAATGCCATTTACTTTGTTGTCTTGAGTTCAAATTTATACACATTTCTTTTTGTGTGTTTCCTGTCTAGAGACGATTCTTTAGCATTTGTTGAAGAGCTGGTTTTGTGGTGCTGCATTCTCTCAGCTTCTGCTTGTCTGTAAAGCTTTTGATTTCTCCTTCATATTTGAGTGAGGTCCCTGCTGGGTATGATAATCTGGACCGGAGGTTTCTCTCTTTCATCACTTTAAGTATGTCCTGCCATTCCCTTCTTGCATGAAGAGTTTCTATTGAAAGATCCACTGTTATCCTTATGGGGATCTCCTTGTGAGTTATTTGATGTTTTTCCCTTGTTGCTTTTAATATTTTTTCTTTGTGTCTGATCTTTATTAATTTGATTAGTATTTGTCTTGTGGTGTTTGGCTTTGCTTTTATCCTATTTGCGATTCTTTGGGTTTCTTGGATTTGTGTGGCTATTTCCTTCCCAATTTTATGGAAATTTTCTACTATTATCTCCTGAAGTATTTTCCGTGGGCCTTTCTCTTTGTCTTATTCTCCTGGGACTCCTATGATTCGAATGTTGGGGTATTTCACATTGTCCCAGAAGTCTCTGAGGTTGTCCTCATTTCTTTTCATTATTTTTTTCTTTTCCTACTCTACTTCATTTATTTCCACCATTCTATCTTCCACTTCACTTTTCCTATCTTCTGCCTCAGTTATTTTACTGCTGTTTCCCTCCAGAGTACGTTTGATATCAGTTATTGCATTATTCATTATATATTGACTCTTTTTATTTCTTCTAGGTCCTCGTTAAACATTTCTTGCATCTTCTCAATCCTTGCCTCCAGACTATTTATCTGTAACTCCATTTTGTTTTCAAGAGTTTGGATCATTTTCACTATCATTATTCGGAATTGTTTTTCAGGTAGACTCCCTATCTCATCCTCTTTTGTTCGGTTTGGGGGGCATTTATCATGTTCCTGTATCTGCTGAGTATTCCTCTGCCTTTTCCTCTTGTTTAGATTGTTGTTTGGGGTGCCCTTTCTGTATGCTGGAAATTTTTGGTTCCTCTTTATTGTAGAGGTTCTTCTCTGTGCGTGAGATTTGACAAGTGTCTTTTCAAGGTTTCCTGGCTAGGGAAGCTTGCATCAGTGTTCTGGTGGGTGGAGCTGGATATCTCCTCTCTGGACTGCAAGGAAGAATCCAGTAGTGAGTTTTGAGCTGGGTTTGGTATGACTTTGGGCAGCCTGTATATTAAAGTTCAGGGCTATGTTCCTGCATTTTTGGAGAATTGGCTTGGTATGTCTTGCTTTGGAACAGGTTGGCTTTTGGGTGGAGCTTGGTGTCAGTGTAGGTATGGAGGCTTTTGGATGAGCCTTTATTGATTAATGTCCCCTGGAGTCAGGAGTTTTCTGGTGTTCTCAGGTTTTGTACTTAAGCCTTCTGCCTCTGGCTTTCAGTCTTATTCTTACAGTAACTTCAAGACTTTTCTATCCGTACAGCACTGATGATAATGATAACGCTAGGTTAATGGAGAAAAGATTCTCCACAGTGAGGGACACCCAGAGAGGTTCGCAGAGTTACCACGGAGAAGAGAAGAGGAAAGAGAGAGATAGAGATGACCTGGAGAAGACGGGGAATCAAAGGGGAGCTAGCAATCTAGGCAGTAATACAATCTCTATGTGCTCTCCATGGCCTGGAACACCCAAAGAGGCTCATAGAGAGGTGTACATAGAAAAGAGGAAGGAAGGAGATAGAGGTGACCAGGAGGAGAGTAGGGGGAGTCAAAAGGAGAGAGACAGATCTAGCCAGTAATCAGTTCCCTAAGTTTTTTTTCACAGCCTGGGATACCCAAAGAGATTTACAGAGTTGGCTAGATATGAGAAGCAGGAGGAAGGAGAGAGAGATGACCTGTGGGTGTAAAAGGAGAGTCAAAAGTGGGAGAGGGCAATCGAGCCAGTAATAACACTTCTAAATAAAAATGGGTTGTGAAGATTGGATTTTTAAAGGTACAAAATTGATAGCAAATACCAAAAAGCAAAGATTAAAAACCTAGGGTAGTGGTTAGACTCTCAAAAATACAATGTTATAAAACCAAACAAAATCACAAAAATTATTTAAAAATGTATATGAAATTTGGCTTAAAAGTAAGGTATTTTGTTTTTGGCAAGGCAATAGTAGTTTATAAAAATTAAAACAAAAGAAGTATGAAAGAACTTAAAATTTTAAAAATTTAAAAATGATAATAGTAAAATACATCTAGGAATTTCTCTGCTCTGGGACTGTTTCAGGCAATGTGGGGTCAGGGCAGTCTCAGATATTTCCTTGTTCCAACTTAGACTTCTCAAGGTCTATAGGCCCCTTCCAATGTAGTTGGTGCTAACTACACGGTTTTAATCTGTTGCACCTGTCACTTCCAAAGGGGATCCCTCTATTTTGGCTTCTTCTGTTTGCAAGTCTCTTCAGGGTCTAATCTCCTCCCTGACATAAGGCCCACTTGGTCAGTTGTGCTGTGGGGAAGGAGGAACACTGCAAACAAATATCACTGTCATGTATGGGGAGTTCTCACGGTGTCTCGGTCACATTGGGTTTGTCCCTGCTCACTGCTTGTGTGCTTTCCGGGTCTACACTGCCTGGGCTCCAGGTCACTCTGCAGGGGAACTTCTAAAGTGGGCCCTGGGTTGCATGCACTTGCCAGGTCTAAGCCACCCAGATTAGGTTTTCAGGTACTCCACAAGGCACAGACTAGGTTGGGCCTGCATTTGTCGCCCTTTCCAGGTCCGAGCAGCTCAGGCGACCAGGTGCTTGGTGTGCGCACTCTCCCCAGGTGTGCGGCCCATCTTATCACCTCCCTGGTCCCAGCCGCTCGGTTTCCTTAGTGTGCAGTGGGAGCACTGTCTCAGATGTGTTGTGTGTCTCTTCTGGGGATCTGATCTCTGGCTGCGACCGCCCTGGTGGATGTCCACTGTCAGGATCCCAGGAAGATTTTTTTAAAAACTGGGAGCTTGCTCGTTGTTTGGCAGAGGATACCCGTTTCTGGCTCTGGCTGTCGCTCACCTCCTCCATGCCTCTGGTCGGGGATGGGCCGGTCCACAGCTGACTAGCTCTCCTCTGGTATTTGCTCAGTCTTTTGTTTTGTGAGAGGGCAGGCAGTGCCTTATGTTGGGGATTTTCATGGGAAAGTTATCTCTCTTTTCTCTCTCTCTCTCTGGCTATCCTACAGTTTGAATTGCTATCTCACATTAACTTCACTTCAGGCCTGGTCCTTACCGTAAGCAATGCAGCCCGCGCCTGCCAGTTCGGCCCCCACTTGCTGGTGGCAGATGCGAGTGTTGGCTAATTCTCTGCTGGGAATTGTGGTTAGGCATGTAGTCTATGGGTTTTATTTATCTACTTTTCCTCATGGTTATGTTGCCCTCTGAGATTCCAAAACGCCCACACAGGCCCACTGGTTAGAGGGTTTCCTGGTGTTGGGAACTTCTCCTCTTTCACAACTCCGTCCCTGGGATGGGTCTCTGTGCCTAACTCTTTTGTCTCTCTTTTGTATCTTTTATATTTTGTCCTACCTCCTTTTAAAGACAATGGACTGCCTTTCTGGGTACGTGGTCTTCTCTGCCAGCATTCAGAAGTTGTTTTGTGAAATTTGCTCAGAGTTCAAATGATCTTTCGATGACTTTCTATGGGAGAAGGTGATTTTCCCATTCTATTCCTCCACCAGCTTAGGACATCCCCAAGCTCCTTTTTTTTAGCAATGCTTTGGTGTCCTCATCAAAAATAAATAAATAAATGATATTAAGGACAAGCAATGTATGTGAGCACTCCCCATACATGCCAGTGATATTTGTTTGCAGTGTTCCTCCTTCCCCACAGCACAACTGACCAAGTGAGCCTTGTGTCAGGGCGGAAATTAGACCCTGAAGAGACTTGCAAACAGAAGAAGCCAAAATAAACAACTTAATAAGTGATACTAAGTACATCACTTCAAACAGACTTGAATATATTACCCTTTTGGGAACTGCTTTTTGGGCTTCCCTGGTGGCTCAGAGGTTAAAGCGTCTGCCCCCAATGCGGGAGACCTGGGTTCGATACCTGGGTAGGGAAGATCCCCGTAGAAGGAAATGGTAACCCACTCCAGTATTCATGCCTGGAGAATCCCATGGATGGAGGAGCCTGTTAGGCTACAGTCCATGGGGTCGCAAAGAGTCGGACACGACTGAGCGACTTCACTTCACTTTTATACCCTCTTGTGGGACATGGCTAGCATTTTGGATCCACTTGTTAAGTGTTTCCTGACATAGTTTAATCTGGGACTTTTAAGAGTCTGGTTTGCTTACTCTGTCTTCTCTGAGGCTTGAGGTCACCAGGATGAATGGAGGTGGTACTTAATTCCTAAGCATTTGGCCAGGTGCTGGGATATCATGACTAAATGAGGGCCCACTGTCACTCTGAAGTGATCAAGTTAGACCAAATTAGGTACTATCTCCTTTAACACATCTTTAAAATTTCTGTATCTCTCTGTGCAATTAGAGAATGCTTCAATCCATCCTGTGAATGTGTCAACAAAGATTAGAAAAACAAACACAAAAATTGTTTGCCAAAAGTTTCAACTTCCATTTCACACATGAAGCTTTCGTTAACAAAAGAAACCACTCGTTATACAGTATAAACAATTTCAATATTTAATGAAGAATTATCCAACTTACTTTCAGCATACAATCATGAAACTAAAAGAAAAATACAAACAGTAAGGAAAATAACGATACATACATCACCTAACTGGGTTGACCAGCATCCAGATTCAAACAGCTCTGTCAAGTTTCATGTAACAGCAAGCTGGAGTCCCAGCTGGGAGAAGTTCCAAGGCAACATTTCCACTTTGTGAGTGAGACCTCAAAACTGCAATAACAGGGGTTCCTGCTTATAAACCCAGGCATGAATAGATACCATCATCAGTTTCCAAGCAAATTGTGGCTCTCGTTTTATGTTAATCTTTTTATAAAATGATGTTTATTCTGTCATGCAAGACATTGCTAGGCCATGCGTGTGGTTGGCCAGACCCCATCCAGGGGCTCATAAATTGCGATAGCCACATCCTGTCTTACCTATTGTGCTTCTTAGCTTGAAGTCACAACAGGAGCTCATAAAAGGATCATAGTCAGGGACAGCATCCAGATAGGTCAGAAACAAGATCAGAGGCCTGTTCTATTTTTCTTGTCTCTGAAGACTGAACAAGATTTGTTGTTGTCATTCAATCACTAAGTCTTGTCTTACTTTTTGTGACCTCATAGATCTCAATGTGCAAGGCTTACTTGTCCCTCACTCTCTCAGAAAGTGAAAGTGTTACTACTTGTTCAGTTGTTGTCCCACTGTTTGTCACCCTATAAACTGTGGCCTGCCAGGGTCTTCTGTCCATAGAATTCTCCAGATAAGAATACTGAAATGGGTAGCTATTCCCTTCTTCTGGTGATCATCCTGACACAGGGATTGAACTCAGGTCTCCTGCATTGCAGGAAGATTCTTTACAATCTGAGCCAAAAGGAAAGCCCTGAGTTTGCTCAAATTCATGTCTATTGAATCAGTTATGCTATTCAACCACCTCATCTTCTGTTGCCCCCTTCTCCTCCTGCTCTCAATCTTTTCCAGAATCAGGGACTTTTTCAACGAGTCAACTCTTCATATCAAGTAACCAAAATATTGGATCTTCAGCTTTAACATTAGACCTTCAATGGATATTCAGAGTTGACTTCCTTTAGGACTGACTGGTTTGATCACTTTGCAGCTCAAGAGATTCTCAAGAATCTCTTCCAGCACCAAAACTTGAAAGCATCAAATCTTCTGTGTCCAAACTGTTATGGATCCAACTCTCACATTTGGACATGATATGTTAAAAAACCATAGACTTGATTATACAAACCCTTTCTGCTTTTTAGTACGGTGTCTAGGTTTGTCACAGTCTTCCTTCCAAGAAGCAAGAGCTTTTGAATTTCATGGCCACAGTTACTGTCCCCAGTTATTTTGGAGCCCCTAAAAGAAAATACGTCACTGTTTCCACTCCCCTCTACCCCACTTTGCATGAAGTGAAGTGACTGGACACTATGATCTTAGTGTTTTTGAATGTTTAAATTTAAGCTGTATATTATGCCTCCTCAAGCAATCACTTTGTCTTCTTGCATGTCTTTTTCTTTGGGATGATTTTGGTCCCTGCCTCCAATAAAACGTTATGATCTTCCATCCATAGTTCTTCTGGCCTTCTGTCTTTTAGGTCTAATGCCTGAATCTATTTGTCACTTCCTTTTTTTTTTTTTTTCATTCCTTATGACCATAAAGAATTTGATTTATGTCACACCTGCATGCACCAATGATTTTCCCCTATTTTCTTCAATTTATCCCTGAATCTTGTAATGAGAAGCTCACGATCTGAGCTACAATCAGCTAAAGGTCTTATTTTTGCTGACTGCATAGAATATCTCCACCCTCAGCTATAAATAATAAAATCAGATTGATTTTTATATTAACCACCTGGTGATGTCCATTTGTACAGTCATTTCTTGTGTTGAGGAAAGAGAGTTTTTGCTCAGACCAGAGTGTTCTCTTGACAAAAATCTGTTGCCTTCGCACTGAAACATTTTGTACTCCATGGCCAAATATGCCTGTTACTCCAGTTACCTCTTGACTTCCCATTTTTGCATTTTAATCCCCTGTAATTAAAAGGACGTCTCTTTTTCTGGTGTTAGTTCTAGATCATGTTGTAGATCACTACAGAACCGTTCAGCTTCTTCAGCATCAGTGGTTGGGGCATAGATTTGGATTACTGTGATGTTGAATGGTTTGCCTTGGTAACAAACTGAGATCATTCTGTTGTTTTTGAATTTGCACCCAAGGACTGTGAAGAAAGCTGATCGCCGAAGAATTGATGCTTTTGAGCTGTGGTGTTGGAGAAGACTCTTGAGAGTCCCTTGTACTGCCAGAGATCCAACCAGTCCATTCTAACGGAGATCGATCCTGGGTGTTCATTGGAAGGACTGATGCTAAAGCTGAAACTGCAATACTTTGGCCACCTCATGTGACGAGTTGACTCACTGGAAAAGACTCTGATGCTGGGAAAGGTTGGGGGCGGGAGGAGAAGGGGACGAACGAGAATGAGATGGCTGGATGGCATCACTGACTCTGTGGACATGAGTTTGAGTGAACTCCGGGAGTTGGTCATGGACAGGGAGGCCTGGCGTGCTGTGGTTCATGGGGTCACGGAGAGTCGGACACGACTGAGCCACTGAACTGAATTGAACTGCATTTTAGAGACTTCTGCTAACTGTGAGTGTTACTCAAGTTTTTTCTGAGGGATTTTTGTGGCAGTAGTACATATAATGGTTATCTGAATTAAATCCACCCATTACGTTCCATTTTACTTCACTGATTCCTATGATGTCGATAATTACTCTATCTCCTCGTCATGTCCAGTTTGCCTCCAGTCTGGGCTTAACATTCCAGGCCCCTGTGTCATACTGCTATTTAGAGCATAAAATTTTACTTTCACCACTAGATGCATCCACAGCTGAGCACCATTCCCAATTTGACCTAGCTGCTTCATTCTTTCACATTCTATTGTTAATTGTCCTGTGGTCTTCCCCAGTAGCATATTGGGAAAATTCTGATCTCAGGGCTCATTTTCTGGTGTCATATCTTTTTGCCTTTCCATACTGTTTTTGAGGTTATTATGGCAAGAATACTGTAATCATTTACATTTCCTCTTCCAGTGGAAGAAAGTCATTGCTCCTTATTTCATTGAGCTTTGCAAGCCCCTTTGCCAGAACAAGGCTGTGTTCAATAAAAAGGAACTACTTCCACTTAATTTCCCTAAAAGAAATCCGTTGCTACTCAGTGTATCTCTAAAATTCATTTGCTTCTTCTCTCCAAAGAAGGACCCCAAATTTGGATAGGTTTGACTAGGGGAAATGACAACAGTATGGTTTTTAGATTGTTTCTTAGACAATTATCACAATTCTGTGTTATCTGCTGAATAATCTTAGCTAACAAATGGTAGAGAATGAGCTTAAGCAAGGTGTCCAGATCATCTCTTCCAAAATGGATACTTCTGTGTAAGGAGTTAATAATTTCCCAGACTTGAGAGTCATGGTATACTATTTGAAGCTGCTCAGCCTGTAACCATCCACATGACCCAATCTCCCAGCTGCACTCAGCATACTGGAAACATACCTTTAGAGTATAATTTGGAGTCAAGGAATCCATGAGGGAAAAGGGGGCAGATAGCAGCAGCAGGAAAAGCTGCCCTAGTGGCTAGTTTTCCCTCCTCATCAGATTTCCTATTATCCTGGGCCTTCTTTACTTCTTTTGGTGACCCTTACAATGGATGACAGATACTTTAACAGGATCTTTGATCACCTCCAGGAACCTAAGAATGAAATTTATGAGTTTAACAATAGAGCTTTGGGCGCTGGTCATCTTTTCCTTCCAGACTGCTGCATGAATATGCAGAAAGAGGAAAATATATTCACAGACTGAATAGATACAAACCACCTTTCCCTCACCTAATTCCAGAGCTCTTATCGGTGAAAACTTAAACCTTTTGGGCTGAGTCCCTAGGAGAAAAGACCCCCGACTTTGCTGTTTTTTTATGGATGCACTATAACATGTCTCAATTTCCTCTCTTCCTTCCCAACAAACCGCTGCTATCTATGTAACCATGCTTCCTCTGGGTCAAAGGGGGGTGCATTAGATACAGCAAGAGTGCAACTCATCAATGACTTTCATGCACTGGTGGCCTAAGGGGAAAATATCTAAAGGGAAAAAAATGTCTGACAGATTGTTTATTTTATTTCTGGAGTGTCAAGAAGAAGGGCATGATATTGGGTGATACTTCCACCTGCCATCCATCTATTCCCTTTAGTCTCCGAGACTGCTTGCACCTGGTCATATGTGTACATCATTGTGGGCTGGACCAGAGTCAGCTTGGAGGTCTTGTTAACCACAAGAATTGTAGCGGTTACTGCCCAGAGGCAAACGAGACACCCTTTGGTAAACTTGTCTATTTTTTTTAAGAGGTAAGCCTTAGGTTGTTATGATATTTGTCCCAACATCCCAAGAGAGATTCCTATCCTTTCAGAGACATATAGCCTGAAAGACTTCCAAGTTCAGGAGACATAAAGTTTAAGTCATAATATAGCCTCTTTCAGGGTGTTAAGGTTAAACTTGTAGATCTCATATCAGCCGAGTGGTCTTTCCCCATTCCTTCTTAATTTTTCATATGGGGGATTGGGCCAGATTCCATGACCAGGAACCAAGTTCCAGAAAAATCCAGTCAACCTTAAAAATCCTCTAAGCAGTTTCCTCATTTGGAGATGAGTTCAGTTCAGTCGCTCAGTCGTGTCCGACTCTCCGCGACCCCATGAATCACAGCACGCCAGGGATCCCTGTCCATCACCAACTCCCGGAGTTCACTCAAACTCATGTCCATCGAGTCGGTGATGTCATCCAGCCATCTCATTCTCTGTCGTCCCTGTCTCCTCCCACCCCCAATCTCTCCTAGCATCAGACTCTTTGCCAATGAGTCAACTCGTCGCATGAGGTGGCCAAAGTATTGGAGTTTCAGCTTTAGCATCAGTCCTTCCAATGAACACCCAGGACTGATCTCCCTTAGAATGGACTGGTTGGATCTCCTTGCAGTCCAAGGGACTCTCAAGAGTCTTCTCCAGCACCACACTTCAAAAGCATCAATTCTTCGGTGATCAGCTTTCTTCACAGTCCAACTCTCACATCCATACATGAACACTGGAAAAACCATAGCCTTGACTAGACGAACCTTGGTTGGCAAAGTAATATCTCTGCTTTTAAATATGCTATCTAGGTTGGTCATAACTTTCCTTCCAAGGAGTAAGCGTCTGTTAATTTCCTGGCTGCAATCAGCATCCGCAGTGATATTGGAGCCCCCCAAAATAAAGACTGACACCGTTCCACTGTATCCCCATCTATTTCCCATGAAGTGATGGGACCAGATGCCATGGTCTTTCTTTTCTGAATGTTGAGCTTCAAGCCAACATTTTCACTCTCCTCTTTCACTTTCATCAAGAGGCTTTTGAGTTCCTCTTCACTTTCTGCCTTAAGGGTAGTGTCATCTGCATATCAGAGGTTATTGATATTTCTCCCATCAATCTTGAGTCCAGCTTGTGATTCTTCCAGCCCAGCGTTCCTCATGATATACTCTGTATATAAGTTAAATAAGCAGGGTGACAATATACAACCTTGACATACTCCTTTTCCTATTTGGAAGCAGTCTGTTGTTCCATGTCCAGTTCTAACTGTTGCTTCCTGACCCTGCATACAGGTTTCTCCAGAGGCAGGTCCGGTGGTCTGACATTCCCTCTCTTTCAGAATGTTCCACAGTTTATTGTGATCCACACAGTCAAAGGCTTTGGTATAGTCAATGAAGCAGAAATTGATGTTTTTCTGGATCTCTCTTGCTTTCTCCATGATCCAGCGGATGTTGGCAATTTGATCTCTGGTTCCTCTGCCTTTTCTAAATCCTGCTTTAACATCTGGAAGTTCACGGTTCACATATTGGTGAAGCCTGGCTTTGGGGATAGGAGGTATTTAACCTAAGAGATTTCCTCTGGGGGTCAGGCAGGATTTTTCTTTCTGTAATTATAAATGTACAGTAACTTACTGAATTTCAACTTTTATTGTGATTGGAGACAACGTTTTTTGGCTATTTATAAAAATAAAGAGTTTCACCACATCATTTAGCAAAAGTGATGAATACCTCTATTACAAACTCCACTTAATATGCCACTTTTTGTAAAGTTTTATCTCAATTCTAACAACTTTTACTTCCATTAGGACTCCATCGACAACCCATGCTTTAACGAGGAATTTTGGAAAGTTTAGTTACCTTTTATCTCACAATCATTTTAGTCAATTTTGTCATAAAAGTTTCCGTATCCCCAGTGAGGCTTCCCAGGTGGTGAAGTAATAAACAATCCACCTGTCATTGCAGGGTAAGGGAGGATGTAGTTTCAATCCTTGGGCCAGGAAGATCCGCTTTGGTAGAAAATGGCTACCCACTGGAGTATTCTTGCATGGAAAATTTCATGAACAGAGGATCCTAACAGTCTACAGTCTAAGGTACTCTGAAGAGTTTGACACAACTGAGTGACTGATCACACACACAAACCCACGGAGGGGTTGAATCAAAGGACTCAGGCCTTTTCATCAATCAGGCAACTTAATGAATTGTCCTAACTCTTTTGCAATTTCAGTGTAATTTTCTTCCAGCCTTTTAATTAAGTATATAAACCAGGATAAATAGAATAGTGTTGTATGGTAATCTTCAATGTTGGGGACAAGTAGGGGGACTGTTTGTATCAAAGCACTTTCTTTAAAACCCATAAATGCTTAATAATCAATACTTAATAATCACATAAGAGTTCTTCTTCTTCTTTTTTTTTTTTTTTGAGATGTGTCCTTTAAAATTGTTCTACTTTTGGGTAAAAGTCCATGGACATACTCTATCTTCATATTTTTATTGTTATTTTTGCTCATATTTCCTTGCTAAGCAACTTATGTCATTCTATGCTGTGCTAAGTCGTTTCAGTAGTGTCCAACTATGTGAGACCCTGTGGACTGCAACCTACCAGGCTCTTCTGTTCGTGGTATTGTCCAGGCAAGAACACTGGAGTGGGCTGCCATTTCCTTCTCTAGATACTCCCCACCCAAGGAGCAAACTCACGACTTCTAAGTTTCCTGCATTGGCTAGTGGTTTCTTTACCACTTAGCACCATCTTTGAAGCAAACTAATTAACATTAATTATTCTAATGTATTTGTTAGAATTTAAAGGCCACTTTAGAGAAAGCAGGGATCACAAATAAGCCTTTCCAAAATGTTTATTTTGGTTTGTTTTAAACCACAGGGAAATTTTTAGGATGATATATATTAAAGTATATAACCATAACATAATCTTTAAAATGGTATATATAATATGTTATCATGAGTTGTTGTACATATGTAATATACAAATGTAAATAGAATATGCATATATATGTATGCTAAGTATATATACATTTAATAAACATATTTATATATGTGTGTGTATATAGCTTGTGTATGTATACATATCTTGTTTTTAATTTTTTTTCGATAATTTTTTAATTTTTATTCATACCTTGGTAATTTTTTATTTTATTTTATTGGAGGCTAATTACTCTACAATATTATATTGGTTGGTTTTGCAATACATTGACAGGAATCCGCCCCAGGTGTACATGTTTTCCCCATCGTGAACCCCCCTCATCCCATCCCATCCCTCTGGGTCATCCCAGTGCTCCAGCCCCGAGCATCCTGTCTCATGCATTGAACCTGGACTGGCGATTTATTTCACATATGATAATATACAAGTTTCAATGCTGTTCTCCCAAATCATCCCTGGCTTAAAAGACGCTTACTCCTTGGAAGGAAAATTATGACCAACCTTGATAGTATATTAAAAAGCAGAGACATTACTTTGCCAACCAAGGTCCGTCTAGTTAAGGCTATGGCTTTTCCCGTGGTCATGTATGGATGTGAGAGTTGGACTGTGAAGAAGGCTGATTGCCAAAGAACTGATGCTTTTGAACTGTGGTGTTGGAGAAGATTCTTGAGAGTCCGTTGGACTGCAAGGAGATCCAACCAGTCCATTCTAAAGGAGATCAATCCTGGGTGTTCACTGGAAGGACTGATGCTAAAGCTGAAACTCCAATACTTTGGCCACCTCATGCGACGAGTTGACTCACTGGAAAAGACTCTGATTCTGGGAAAGTTTCAGGGCTGGAGGAGAAGGGGGCCACAGAGAATGAGATGGCTGGATGGTACCAACGACTCTGTGGACATGAGTTTGAGTGAACTCTGGGAGTTGGTGATGGACAGGGAGGCCTGGTGTGCTGTGATTCACGGGGACTCAGAGTGTCAGACATGACTGAGCTACTGAACAGAACTGAACTGATGGTCTTTATTATTGCCTTCATTTTGAGGATTTGGGTCTTTATTTATTCTTCTTTTTCTACCTCATTTGTATAGTAAATCAAGTTGTTTATTTCAGTTTCTCCCCCTGCTTTGAGGGAAGCATCTGTCACTATACAATTTCCCCGAGAACTGCTTTTGCTAAATCCAATAGATTTTCGAAAGTTGGTGTTTTTATTAGTCTCAAAGTATTTTCTGATTCCATTTTCTATTTCTTCATTAGCTCATTCTTATTTAGCAGCATGTTGCTTTGTCTCCTTTTGTTTGTGTTTGTCCCATATTACACTCCTGTAATTGATTTCTTATTTTGTACCACTGTGGTCAGAAATAGTGCTTGATATAATTTCTGTCTTCTTAAATGTGTTGAGACTTTTTTGTGGCCAGCATTGATCATCCCTGAAAAAATGTCCTGTGTGCACTTAAAGGTGTGTATTCTGCTATTTTGGGATAGACTATGCCAGGTGGCTCAGATGTAAAGAATCTCCTTGCAACACTGAAGATGCAGATTTAATCCCTGGGTCAGCCAGCAAGTTTCCCTGGAAAAGGAAATGCAATAAACTACAGTGTTCTTACCTGAGAAACACCATGGACAAAGGAGACTTGAGGACTACAGCCCATGGGGTTTCAAAAGAGTCAGGCAACTTAGTAACTGAAGAACAGTAACAAATGCTGTAGTTATCTATTCTGTTCAACTACTCAAATCCGTAATTTAAGACCTCAGTTTTCCTATTGCTTTTCTATCGGGATATTCTGTCCATTGATATAATTAGGTGTTTAATATAGTAAGAGTTTAACTTGCAGTTCCCTTGTCTTTTCATTTTCATCCTAGAGTATCTACTTGGTTGATCCACAGCCTTTACTTTGTGTTTGGGTGTACTGGTGGAAGTTTTTCCCTTCTCTGTAGATTTTTACTTCTTTTTCCACTTAGAGAAGACTATTTAATATTTGCTTCCGAGTTGGCTTAGTGTGGATAAGCGCTTAGTTTTTGCTTGTCTGAGAAGTTCTTCTCTCCAATTCTGTATGATAATCTTGCTAGGTTGAGTATTATAGGTTGCAAGTTTTTCCCTTTCAGCACGTTAAATATACATTTCTGACCCGTTTCTCTCTCTCTCTCTTTTCCTTCTACGTCGCCAGAGTGTGAATGTTTGTATACTTGATATTGTCTAGATATCTCTTAAACTGTTCTCCTTTTTAACTTGTTTTTCTTTTTGTTTTCCCTATTGGGTGATTTCTATAATTTTACGCTCCAGATTAATTTTACTTTCTGTATATTGGGAATTCTCAATTTGGGAGAGGTGGAGATAGATAGAGGGGCCAGAACCAGTGCCAGGTATGAGCTCTGATTTCTCCTATGCTCAGTAGCCACCCCTGCCTATTTGAGATTTAGGCTGAGTATCCAGTTGAAGCTAAAAAGCCCTGAGGTTCAGGTCAATGTTGATTCCACTCCATGTCAGTGTGTGCTGTATTCCCTTCCAGCATTGGAAGTTTTGTCCCCAAATATGGAAGTGCTGGAGCAAGAAGGGGTGACAAATATGGGCTTGGGTGCATACTCGGCTCCATTCCTTGCACCTGTACATTCTTCTCAAGCATGGAAGGCTTTCCCACAGTTGTGGAAGGGATGTTATATGAAATAAGAGGGTCTGGAGTAGGCCTTCAGAGTGGGTTACGTCATGACCTGGCATTGTTATGAGGAAACAGCCAAAATCCTGTATAATTTCAACATGTTTCCTCTGCCTTGCTTTGTGAGTAATCAAACGTGTGCTTGCCTCCGCAACGTCTTCACATAGAGATAAATAGCCCACCAACCCAAACAAAAGAGGAAGAGATAGGAAATCTACCTGATAAAGTATTCCAAAAAATGATAGTGAAAATGATCCAAAATCTTGAAAACAAAATGGAGTTACAAATAAATAGCCTGGAGACAAGGATCGAAACGAAGTTAGAAAGGTTTAACAAAGAAGAAATAATAAAGATTCAATACATAAGGAATAATGCAATGAATGAGATCCAAAACACTCTGGAGGGAACCAACAGTAGAATAACAGAGGCAGAAGATAGGATAAGTGAGATAGAAGATAGAATGTTAGAAAAAAAGAAATGAAAGGGAGAGGAAAAAGCAAAAACTAATTAAAAGAAATGAGGAAAATCTCAGAGACCCCTGGGTCAATGTTAAATGCCCCAACATTCGAATCATAAGAGTCCCAGAAGATGAGGACAAAAGAAAGACCATGGGAAAATACTTGAGGAGGTGACAGTTGAAAAGTTCCCTACAATGGGTAAGGAAATAATCACCCAAGTCCAAGAAACCCGGAGAGTCTCAAACAGGAAAAACCCAAGGCAAAACATCCCAAGACATATATTAATAAAATTAAAAAAGATTAAAGACAAAGAACAAACATTAAAAGCAGCAAGGGAAAAACAGAAAATAAAACACAAGGGTATTCCCACAAGGATAACAGCTGATCTTTCAATAGAAACTCTTCAGGCCAGGAGGGAATGGCAGGGCATTCTTACAGTGATGAAAAAAAATAACCTACAGCCCAGATTCCTGTACCCAACAAGGATCTCATTCAAATATGAAGGAGAAATCAAAAGCTTTACACACAAGCAAAATCTGAGAGAATTCAGCATCACCAAACCAGCTCGCCAACAAATGCTAAAGGACGTTCTCTAGACAGGAAGCAGAGAAAGGGGGTGTAAACCCGAACCCAAAACAATAACGTAAATGGCAATGGGATCATATTTATCAATAATGACCTTAAATATAAATGGTTTGAATGCCCAAAAGAAAAAGTCTGGCTGAATGGATACAAAAACAATATCCCTGTATATGTTGTTTAAAAGAGACCCAACTCGAAATGAGGGACACACACAGATTGAAAGAAAAGGGCTGGAAAAACACATTCCATGAGAATAGAGACCAAAAGAAGGCTGTAGTAGCAATACTTATATCAGATAAAATAGACTTTAAGACAAAGGCTGTGAAAAGAGACAAAGAACGACACTACCAAGGATCAATTCCAAAGGGGAAAAAAAAAGATATAACAAATATAAATGTATATGTACCCAACACAGGAGCACGGCAATATGAAAGACAAATGTTAATTATTATGAAAGGGGAAATTAACAATAACACAATAGAGTGGGAGACTTTAATGCCCCACTCACAACTATGAATAGATCGACTAAACGGAAAATTAAAAAGGAAACAAAAAAGTTTTCAATCCCTGGTCAGGGAACTAAGATCTCACAAACTGCATGGTGCCACCCACCCCAAAATTATCTCTCTATGGTGATCCTGTTTGTCTTACACACCGGGAGTGGGCAACCTCCAATGCCCCGCCCTTGAGAACACACTGATCCCACCAATTTCTTAGGATAACAGTGGCCATATTGATATTTGGTCAGTTCCCTCCAAACATTATTTTAATCTTGGGAGAGCTAGCTGTGGGTTGTAGTTGTATCAGCATTTTGTGCCTCCTGAGAACCTTTAGCTACAGCACAGCCGAGTGATGCAACAAAGCCCTTTATGACATAGGTGGCCAGGAGGTGATTTCTGCCTGCTTTTTTCAGGGGAAGTAAACCTTCCCCATCCACACGTTGAACCCTCTTCCCATCTAGGTTCTGGCAATCTAAACCCTACTTTAATCCACAAACCAAATAAAGGCAGCAATACCACACCACTAATCCTTGCCGCTGAGAACAATTTTTATCCAGGGTTATCCATCTTCAGTGCAGACTCCTGACCCAGTCCAGACCTCTACTCTCTGATTAACTGGAGGCCTGAGGGTCTGTTCCACAATTTCCCTGGACTCCACACACCTCCCTACTCAGGAGCCCACCTCTTCTCTCCCTCCCCTCCCTTCCCATCAGAGAATTCACACACACACCCGCACACACACAAAAAATATCATGTTTTCACCATTTGATGTTTATTTAACTGGCTGCCTTCAGTTTACTGTGTTAGTGTGAGAGTAAGTCTTTTCCAGGTTGGCCGTTTGTAAGAAAGCATACCTCTGGAAAAACAATTCTAAGCTCTCTGAGCTTTGGTATTACATTACTATCTGCCCAGGTTGCACGTCTCCAGGGTCTCTCATTCTGGGGCTGCTGAGCTTATCTTTTCTTTCGATTCTGCCTCCTTCTTGGACTCTGCCTCATATTTTGGTATTTTTCGGCCTTGATTCAGTGTCTTACGTTCACAGGAAGAGAAAAACCAGTTTGGTTTTTTTTTTTTTTTTTTGCTTTCTTCACCTTCTTCGACTGAGTGGCATATGCTCGGATTTTCTTTTTCAAAGTCCCTTGTAGAGGTCTTCTGACACTCAATGTCATATTTCATGCCTGGTAAGAAAAGAGAATCATATTAGTTTTGAAGAAAGAATATAACAACTGAATTTGAAGGGAGATGTCATGAAAAAAGGATGTGGGCTGATGAGGGATTTTGTGCCAAGCAAAAGCAGTGTAGAGGTCTTGGCCAGCAGAGTCAATGGAGAACATGGAGAACATAGATGGAGTCATCCTACCTTCACACTGCCTCTGTATCTCTGTTGACAACGGTTCGTCATGCTTCCTTTCATCCTTGAAGCAAACCACGTTGCAATGCTTCTTGGCTTCTGTGGCTTCCTGGTTAACTTAGTCATGATGATCCCATGAAGAGGCCCAACCCAGAATCTCTGCCTCTGACCTCCCCCCCATATATACCTACTCAGGACAATGAGGAGCCACATCCTTCAATCTGATTGGTCAGCTAGGCACTCCCCCAGCCAATGGTGGCCTTGGGGTCTTTGACATCACAATGTAGTACTTTGCCCAACACCAAGGGCTAGTGGATGCTGAGAAAAGCCATGACACAACTTACCCAGTGCTGACACCTCTGTGTGTCTTATTCTGGGGAGTGGTGATTCAGGGGCATGGTGTTCCTGCTCATGACCTTCAGACTTTCCTTCAGTGCGCTTTATTCTTTGACTTATATGTCTCCCTTCAACACTCCTGCCTCCTCCATCCCTGTATGAACACTTTAAATCCCATTTCAGCACTTTAGAGATCTCTAATCACTTCATCTCTAGACCACCCTCTTCCCATTGGGGGTTCTTGAGGTTCTTTACCAAATTAAGAGCATGCACTTAACATGGAAAAAATGTAATTAAGAACATGTTGCACGTTTTTCTACTCCAAAGAGCTTTACAGACCATGAGATTTGTTGAATCCTCAGTCTGTTGCCCAAGGTCACTACACCATATCCATAAGATTACACATCAGAGCAAAGAAAGTGTTCAACATCTCCTCCACTAATATTGTTGGGTCACTTCAACTCTCATATTGAGTCAGGAAACTCAACTTGCCCCATCTACCAGAAATACATTCCTGATGAAAAAAAGTAAGGTGCCCAAAGGCAAGAGTCACACGACCACTACACCAAGCACTCATGACTGAATAATTTCCCAATGGTCCCTCATTGGCACTTATCATCAGGTAGGGCCCACTGTGTAGCTGACCAATAGCTGAGCAGGTGATGTACCAGGAGGTACCTCATTGATGGTTGATTGCTTATGGGCGGGTCCGAGGGATGCACTGTCCAACTGCTGAGCAAGACCTGTTGCTTAGTAACAGGATGTGGAGTAGTAAGGCACAGCAATGACTACCTGCTAAGGGCTGTGCTCACGCCGCTCTGTCACATAAGGACACTTTGGTTCCAGTGTGCTGGAATCTTTTTGATTGACTCGTTTCCAACCTCAGATTTTGATTTCACATGCTTGTTTAACTTTTGAACATCATTCTCTTCATTGTATTCCCAGGCATGCCTGTCAGCAGTGCTATCTAAATTCCTCTCCAAGAGCTGTCACTTGATTCCATTTGCCACATACAGTATAGCTAATATTTCAAACCCAACAAGAATGTGAAGGCCAGCCCACCTTGATAACTACTTTGACAAACCTTAACATCACAGTGTTTCTTATTCTATTCACAGAATAACAGAGCAGAATAATAGAATTTCAAAAAGGATAAAAATGAATTTAGAGGACACCAATAAGTATGTCGACAGAAATACATACTTTTAATATTTTGTCTTTGTTTTTCTACATAAATGTTTATAACATGTGTATTATATGTGCTATATAATGCTAGAGTATATAATACACATATATTTTGATGAGCATATATACAGCATTGAATTTTTTTATTTATAGAAATTGAATCAAACTATAAACACTATTGTAGCCTTCCTTTTCTATACAATATGCTGGAAGAATTTTTCCATCTCAACGATCATGTATCTGCCATTATTTCTAAGGGTTACTATAGTGTTCAAATGCTTGCTTATCCCATATTCCATGTGAGTACTTTGAAGAGAGGAAACCTGTGTGCTTTGTTCACAGGTTGCTTCCATATCTTTTCTATTGTAAAATTGCTGTAATGCACATTGGAATTCATGTCTCTTTTCAAATTAGTGTTCATTGTCTTCTGATAAATACATCGGAGTAGAAATGCTGGGTTAATTGGTAGTTCTTTTTTTAGTTTTTTGAGAAAGTTTCCTGAGGTTTGCCATAGTGACGGCACAAATTTAAAGCCCCACCAATTAAGTACAAGGACTTCCTATTCTCCACATCCTTGTCAACATTTGTTTTTTTCAGACTTTGATTTGATGATAGCCATTCTGATGAGTGTGAGTTGATATATCCTTGTGATTTTGGTTTTAATTTCTCTGACATTTAGTGATGTCCAGCATTTTCTCATGTACCATGTGTATATCTTCTTTGGAGAAAATCAGATCTTCCCATTGTTTTATTTTAGTTTTTTTGTTTTTGTTTTTTTTTAATATCTAGTTGAATAATCTGTTTACATAGTTTGGATATTAACCCCTTATAGTCATATCCTTTGAAAATACTCACTCCCATTTAGGAGGTTGTCTATTCATTTTGTCAGTGATTTCTTTTGCTGTGCAAAAACTTTTCAGTTTAATTAGATATTTTTTCCTGTACTTCCTTTGCCTTAGGATACAGGTAAAAAAAAAATTTGCCATGAATTATGTCAAAGAATGTTCTGCCTACATTTTCTTCTAGGGGTTTCATCATTTCCAGTATTTCATTTAGGGTTTTAGATCACCTTGATTTCATTTATTTAATGATTTTTCTGTAAGCTGAAACTCCAATATTTTGGCCACCTCATGCAAAGAGTTGACTCACTGGAAAAGACTCTGATGCTAGGAGAGATTGGGCGCAGGAGGAGAAGGGGACGACACAGAATGAGATGACGGGATGGCATCATCGACTCGATGGACATGAGTTTGAATGAGCTGCAGGAGTTGGTGATGGAGAGAGAGGCATGGCATGCTGTGATTCATGGGGTCTCAAAGAGTCGGACAAGACTGAGCAAGTGAACTGAACTGAATAAGTATGTCAATAGAAATATATACTGTTAATATTTTATCTTTGATGTTCTAACTAAATGTTTATAACGTATATATTATATGTGTTATTTAATGATAGAATATATAATATTAGTTTATTTGGATGAGTATATATTCATCAGTGAATTTTTTTTTTATTTTATAGAAATTTAATCAAACTCTATACACTATGGTAGCCTTCCTTTTCTATACAACATGCTGGAAGAATTTTTCCATCTCAACGAACATGTATCTGCCATTATTTCTAAGGATTACTGTGGTGTTCAAATCCTTGCTCATGACATACTCCATGCAAGTGCCATGAAGGGAGGAAAAAATGTATGCTTTGTTCACTGGTTGCTCTCATATCGTTTCTATTGTAAATAAGGAAGAATCGATGCTTTTGAACTGTGGTGTTGGAGAAGACTCTTGAGAGTCCCTTATACTGCAAGGAGATCCAACCAGTCCATTCTAGAGGAGATCAATCCTGGATGTTCATTGGAGGGACTGATGCTAAAGCTGAAACTCCAATACTTTGGCCACCTCACGAGACGAGTTTACTCACTGGAAAAGACTCTGATGCTGGAAAGGTTGGGGGCGGGAGGAGAAGGGGACGACGGAGAATGAGATGGCTGAATGGCATCACCGACTCTGTGGACATGAGTTTGAGTGTACTCCGGGAGTTGGTGATGGACAGGGAGGCCTGGCGTGCTGTGATTCATGGGGTCTCGGAGAGTCGGACACGACTGAGCGACTGAACTGAACTGAACTGAACTGAACACATTTGAATTCATGTATCTATTCAAATTAGTGTTCATTGTCTTCTGATATATAACTGGGATTCGAATTGCTTGTCAATTGCTAGTTTTTGTTGTCGTTGTTTTTTAGTTTTTTGAGAAACTTTCATAATGTTTTCCATAGTGACTACACAAATTTATATTCCCACCATTTAAGTACAAGGTCTTACCTTTCTCCACATCCTTGTCAACATTTGTATTTACAGAATTTTTGATTTGAATGATAGCCATTCTGATGAGTGTGAGGTGATATCTCCTTGTGATTTTGGTTTTAATTTCTCTGACAGTTAGTGATGTTCAGCATTCATTCATATGCCATCTGTATATCTTCTTTGGAGAAAATCAGATCTTCCCCCCCCCCTTTTTTTTTTTTTGGTTGTTTGTTTGCTTGTTTTTAATATCGAGTTGAATAATCTGTTTAGATAGTTTGGGTATAAATTCCTTATAGTCATATCGTTTGCAAATATTTGCTCCCATTCTGTAGGTTGTGTTTTCATTTTGTCAGTCTTTTCGTTTGCTGTGCAAAAGCTTTTAACTAACGAGATCTCATTTTTTCCTTTGCTTCCTTTAATTTAGGAGACAGGTGAAATAAATGTTGCTATGAATTATGTCAGAGTGTTCTGCCTACATTTTCTTCTAGGGTTTTCACAATTTCCAGTCTTTCATTTAGGGTTTTAATTCACCTTGATTTCATTTGGTGATTCATTTTTTTGTAGTCTGAAACTCCACTACTTTGGTCACCTCATGCGACGAGTTGACTCACTGGAAAAGTCTCTGAAGCTGACAGAGATTGGGTGCGGAAGGAGAAGGGGATGACAAAGAATGAGATGGCTGGATGTCATCACCGACTCGATGGACATGAATTTGAGTGAACTCCGGGAGTTGGTGTTGGACAGGGAGGCCTGGCGTGCTGTGATTCATGGGGTCGCAAAGAGTCGGACACAACTGAGCGACTGAACTGAACTGAACTGAACTGATAGCTTTCTGTATGTAGTATCATCTCAACTGCAAGTAGTGACAGTTTTATTTCTTCCTTTTAATTTGGATGACTTTTATTTTCTGTGAATGATTACTGTGCCTAGTAATTCTAGTGTTTTAGAAGTGGCAAGAGTGGTCATCTGTGTCTTCTCCTGATTTAGAGGAATATCTTTAAGCTTTTTGCCACTGAATATGATATCAACTCTGTTTGTTATAAATCACCTTTATTATGTTCAGATGACCACCTGGACCATACAATCCATGGAATTCTCTAGGCCAGAGTATTGGAGTGGGCACAGTGCCACTTCCACTTTCATTATGTTCAGATATATTGCCTCCATATCAAGTCTGGTGAGAGTTTTTGAAATGAATGAATATTGAATTTTGCCAAATGCTTTTACATCATCTGTTGAGATCATCATGTGATATTTGTCCTTCTCTTTCCTAATGTGGTGTACCACACTGACTAATTTGCGGATATTGAACCATCCTTTTACCCCTGGGAAAGTCCACTTTGATCATGTATATGATGATTTCAATGTGATGTTGATTTGGCTCTCTCATATTTTGTTAAGTACATTCACATGTATATTCAACAGAAATATTGTCATTGAGTTTTCTTTTTTGTGGTGTCTTTGTCTGGTTTTGGTGCTAGGAAAATAATAGCTTCATAAAAAATTTGGGAGTAATCCATTTTCTTGGAATAGTTTGAGAATGTTGGTTATAAACTTATCTCTATATGTTTGTAAACATTGTGCTGTGAAGCTGTGTGGTCCTGAATTTTATTTTACTAAGAGACTTTTTACTATAAATTCAATTTCACTATTAGTGTTTCAACTATTCAGATTATACATTCCTTCCTGATTCAGGATTGAAAGATTGTATGGTACTAAAGATTTGTCAGTTTCTTCTAGATTGCCCAATTGTTTGGCACATAACTATTTGATGTATCCTCTAAGATTTTTCCCTATTGCTGTTTTGTAGGCTGTAATGTCTTCTTTGCATTTGTTTTTTGCATCATCTATCTTTTATTTTTTATTAACCTGGCTAAAATCTTAACTTGTTTTTGTCTTTTTCTTGAAAAATATCTTTTTACTTAACTGATTTATTTATTTATTTACTTTAGAAAAGAAGAAGTCTTAATTTTATTAATATCCTCCCTGATCTTTATTACTGCCTACCTTCTGAGGATTTGGGGCTTTATTTATTCTTCTATTTATACTTCATTTATATAGTAATTTAAGTTGTTTATTTCAGTTTATCCCCGCACCTGGAGGGAAGCATCTGTCAGTACACAATTTCCCCTAGTAATGATTTTGCTAATTAGATTTTGGAAAGTTGGTGTTTTTATGAGTCTCAAAGTATTTTCTGATTCCCTTTTTGATTTCTTTATTAGCTCGTTGGTATTTAGTAGCATGTTGTTTCATCTCCATTAGTTTGTGTTTGTCCCATATTCCCCTCCTGTAATTGATTTCTTATTTTGTACCATTGTGGTCAGAAAATGTGCTTGATATAATTTCTGTCTTTTTAAATGTGCTGAGACTTTTTTGTGGCTTAGCATTTGATCGTTCCAGAAAAAATGTCCTGTGGACTGTTGAAGGTGTGTATTCAGCTATTTTGGGATAGACTATGCCAGGTGGCTCAGAGGTAAAGAATCTGCCTGCAACGCAGAAGAAGCAGATTTGATCCTTGAGTCAGCAAGACCCCCTGAAAATGAAATACAATAAACTCCACTGTTCTTCCTGGGAAATCCCATGGACAGAGAAGCCTGGAGGACTACAGGCCATGGGGTTTCAAAAGAGTCAGACAACTTAGTAACTGAAGAACAAAAACAAATTCTGTAAGTATCTACTAAGTTCAACTACTCTAACCTGTAATTTAAGACTACAGTTTTCTTATTGCTTTTCTACTAAGATGGTCTTTCCATTGATGTAATAGGGTGTTCAATGTAGTTAGCATTTAATTAGCAATTCACTTGTCTTTTAATTTTAATATAGCATATTATCTACTTGGTTGATCCACAACGCTAAATATGTATTTTTGTGTACTGGTGGGAGTTTTTCCCTTCTCTTTAGATTTTTACTTCTTTTTCCACTTAGAGAAGACTTTTTAGTATTTCCTTCCCAGTTGGTTTAGTATGGATAAGCTCTTAGTTTTTGCTTGTCTGAGAAGTACTTTTCTTCAATTCTGGACGATAATCTTGCTCGGTAGAGTATAATAGGTTGTAATTTTTTCCCCTATGCTGCTGCTAAGTCACTTCAGTCGTGTCCGACTCTGTGCAACCCCACAGACGGAAGCCCACCAGGCTCCCCAGTCCCTGGGATTCTCCAGGCAAGAACACTGGAGTGGGTTGCCATTTCCTTCTCCAATGTGTGAAAAGTTAAAGTGAAGTCGCTCAGTCATGTCCGACCCTTAGCGACCCCACGGACTGCAGCCTACCAGGCTCCTCCATCCATGGGATTTTCCAGGCAAGAGTACTGGAGTGGCTTGCCATTGCCTTCTCCTATAGCACGTTAAATATACAATTTTACCCGTTTCTCTCTTTCTTTTCCTTCTAAGACCCCTATAAAGTGAACGTTAGTATACGTGATGTTGTCTAGAATTCTCTTAAACTGTTCTTTTTAACCAGTTTTTCCTTTTTTTTTTTTCCCCCTACTGGGCGATTTCCATAATTTTACGTTCCAGATTAATCTTGTTTCTTGGGTATTGGCAACTCTCTCTTTGATGAGATTAGGGGCTAGATATAGAGTCTCCAGAACCAGTGCCAGGTATGAGAATGGATTTCTCCTGTGCTCAGTATCCAACCCTACCTATTGGAGAGTTAGGTTGAGTATCCAGTTGATAGTACAGAAGCCCTGAGTTTCAGGTTCATGCTGATTCCATTTTATGTAAGTGTGTGCTGCATCCCCTTCCAGCATTGGAAATTTCACCCCAGAAGAAAGAAGTGCTAGAGCAAGAAGAGGTGCCCCATTTGGGCTTGGTGGTGTACAAGGACAGTCCCAGCACACAAGTCATAATTCCAGATACTCCCAGTGTGCTATCTCCATAAGCACTGTTAATGGCTGCTCTCTACTTGTTCAGATGTAGGCCAGATCTATGTTGGCTTGACTCTTGGCACTTGTACATTCTTCTCAGGCATAAAAGCCTTTGTCATAGTTGTGGGAAGGAATGTTCTATGAAATAAGAGGGGCTGGAGTAGGCATTCAGAGTAGTCTAGGTAATGACCTGGCATTGTTATGGGGAAACAGCCAGTATCCTGTGTAATTTCAACATGTTTCCTCTGCCATGCTTTGTGCGTTAGCAAACGTGTGATTGCCTCTGCAAACTATTCACATAGAGATAAATAAATAAAGGCCCACCAACCCACACAAAAGAGGAAGAGATAGGGAATTTATCTGAAAATAATTCCAAATAATGATAGTGAAAATGATCCAAAATCTTGAAAACAAAATGGAGTTACAGATAAATAGCCAGGAGACAAGGATCGAGAAGATGCAAGAAAGTTTTAACAAGTACTAGAACTGAGTAGAAATAAAATGAGTCAATACATAAGGAATAATGCAATATATAAGATCAAAACCACTCCGGAGGGAACAAACTGTAGAATAACCGATGCAGAAAATAGGATAAGTGAGAAAGAAGATAGAATGGTAGAAATAAATGAAAGAGAGAGGAAAAAAGAAAAACAAATTAAAAGAAATGAGGACAATCTCAGAGACATCTGGGACAATGTTTAACGCCCCAACATTCCAATCATTGGAGTCCCAGAAGAGGAAGACAAAAAGAAAGACCATGGGAAAATATTTGAAGAGGTGATAGTTGAAAAGTTCCCTAAAATGGGGAAAAATAATCACCCAAGTCCAAGAAACCCAGAGAGTCTCAAACAGGATAAACCCATGGCAAAACACCCCAAGTCACATATTAATAAAATTAACAAAGATCAAAGACAAAGAACAAATTTTAAAAACAGCAAGGGAAAAATAACAAATAACACACAAGGGGATTCCCACAAGGATAACAGCTGATCTTTCAATAGAAATTTTTCAGGCCAGGACGGAATGCCAGGGCATCCTTACAGTGATGAAACAAAATAGGCTACAGCCCAGATTACTGTACCCAGCAAGGATCTCATTCAAATATGAAGGAGAAATCCAAATCTTTACACACAAGCAAAAGGTGAGAGAATTCAGCATCCCAAAACTAGCCCTCCAACAAATGATGAAGGACCTTCTGTAGACTGGAAGCAGAGAAAGCGGGGGTATAAACCCAAACCCAAATCTATAAAGTAAATGTCAACGGGATCATAGGTATCAATAATAACCATAAATGTAAATGGGTTGAATGTCCCAACCAAAAGACAAAGACTGGCTGAATGGATACAAAACCAAGACCCCTATCTGTGTTGCTTACAAGAGACCCACCTCGAAACGAGGGACACATACAGACTGAAAGTGAAGAGTTAGAAAAACATATTCCTGCAAATAGAGACCAAAAGAAAGCAGGATTAGCAATACTCATATCAGAGAATATGGACTTTAAAACAAAAGCTGTGAAAAGAGACAAAGAAGGACACTACTTGATGATCAAAGGATCAATCACAAAAAAGGATATAGCAATTATAAATATATTTACACTCAACACAGGAGCACCACAATATGTAAGACAAATGTTAGTAATTATGAAAGTGAAAATTAACAATAACACAAGAAGAGTGGGAGACTTTATTACCCCACTCATACATATGGATAGATTGACTAAACAGAAAATTAATAAGGAAACACAAACGTTTACAATCCCTTGTCAGGGAACTAAGAACTCCAAAACAGTATGGTGCCCCACACTCCAAAAAATTATCTATCTGTGGTGATGTTGTTTGTCATATGCACCGGGATTGGGCCATCTCCACTGCCCTGGACTTAGGAACACATTGCTCCCACCAATTTCTTAGATTAACTGTGGCCTACTTGATATTTAGTCTGTTGACTCCAAACATTATTTTAATCTTTGGGTGTGCTAGCTGTGGGTTTTAGTTATATCAGCATTTTGTGCCTCGTGAGCATCTTTAGCTGACATCATAGGCGAGTGATGCAACAAAGCCCTTTATGACCTAAGTTGCCAGGAGGTGATTTCTGCCTGCTCTTCTCAGGGGAAGTATGACATTCACCATCCCCATGTTGAACCCTCTTCCCAACTGGGTTCTGGCAACCTAGACCCTAATGTCATTCCACACCCCAAACAAAGGCAGTAACACCACACAACTAATCCTTGCCGCTGAGATCAATTTTTAATCAGGGTTATCCATCTTCAGCGCAAAATCCTGACCCAGTCCAGACCTCTACTCTCTGGTTAACTGCAGGCCTGAAGGTCTGTCCCCAATCTCCCAGGACTCCACACCCCTCCCCACTCAGGTGCCCACCTCTTCTCTCCCTCTCCTCCCTTTCCATGAGAAAATACACACACACACAAACACACACACACACACACACACACTCAGTTATCAACTTTTCTCCATATGATGTTCATTTTAATGGCAGCCATCAGTTTACTATGTTAGTGTGAGAGTCAGTCTTACCTGGTTGGCCATTTGTAAGAAAGCAGACCTCTGGAGAAAGAATTCTAAACTGTCTGACCATTGGTATTCAGTTACTGGCTGCCCAAGTTGTACTTCTCCAGGGTCTCTCATTCTGAGGCGGCTGAACTTGTCTTCTCTTTCGATTATGCCTCCTTCTTGGAATCTGCCTCATATTTTGGTATATTTTTCAGCGTTGATTCACTGTCTTACGTGCACAGGAACCAAAAAACTAGTTTGGTTTTCTTGTTTTCTTCACCTTCTTCGACTGAGTGTCATACGATCGAATTTTCTTTCTCAAAATCCCTTGTAGAAGTCTCTGACACTTATGGTGATATTTCGTGCCTGGAAAGAAAAGAGAAGTGCATTAGTTTTGAAGAAAGAGTATAAAAACTGGTTGGAAGGGAGATTTCATGAAAAAGGCATGTGGGTGATGAGGACTTTTGTTTCAGGCAGGGGCAGTATAGAGGTCTTGGGAAGCAAAGTCAGTGGAAATCATGGGGAGCATAGATGGAGTCATCTTACGTTCACACTGAGTCTGTCTCCAGTGACAACGGGGTCGTCTTTATTCCTTTCATCCTTGAAGCAAATCACGTTGCAACTCTTCTTGGCTTCTGTGGCTTCCTGGTTACCTTAGTCATGATGATTTCATGAAGTGCCCTAACCCAAAATCTCTGCCTCTGAACGCCCTTTATATATTATCTCAGAACAATGAGGAGCCACACCTTTCAACATGATTGGTCAGCTAGACACTCTACCAGCCAATGATGCCATTGGGGTCTTAAACATCAGAATATAACACTTTGCCCCTTAACATGGGCTGGTGGAGGCTGAAGGAGAACTTGATACAACCTATGCACTGCTGACACCTCTGTGTGTCTGATTATGGGGAGTGGTGATTCAGGGGCATGGTGTTTCTGCTCATGACCTTCAGAGTTTCCTTCAGTGTCATTTATTCTTTGACTTATATGTCTCCCTTCAACACTCCTGCCTCCTCCATCCATGTAAGAACACTTTTCATCCTTTTTCAGCACTTCAGTGTCCTCTAGTCACTTCAGCTCTAGACCACCCTCTTCCTATTGGGGGTTCTTAAGGGGCTTAAGGAACTTAAGAGCAAGCACTTAACATGAAATAATGGAATTAAGAACATGTTGTATGTATTTTTCTACTCCAATAAGCTTTAGAGACCCCAAGATTTGTTGAATCCTCAGTCTGTTGCCCCACAATCAATACACCGTCTCCATAAGATTATACATCACAGCAAAGAAAGTGTTAGAAGTCTCGCCCACTAATATTGTTGGCGACACTTCAACTCTCATATTGAGAAGGGAAACTCAAGTTGCTCCATCTACAAGAAACATATTCCTGATTTAAAAAAAAAAAAAAAGTAAGGAGCCCAAAGGAAAGAGTCACATGACCACTGCACCACGGACTCTTGACTGAATCACTTCCCCAATAGTCCCTGATTATCATCAGGTAGGTCCACTGTGTACCTGAACAATAGCTGAGCAGGAGACGTACCAGTCGGTACCTCATTGATAGTTGGTTGCTTATGGGTGGGGCCCAGGGATGCATTGTCCAATCACTGAGCAAGACCTGTTGTTTAGTAAGAGGATGTGGAGTAGTAAGGCACAGCGATGACTACCTGCTAAGGGCTGTGCTCATGCTGCTCTGTTACGTAAGGACACTTTGGGTCCATTGTGCTGGAATCTTTTTGATTGACTCCTTCTAACCTCAGATTTTGATTTCATATACTTGTTTAACTTTTGTACATCATTCTTTTCATTGTATTCCCAGGTATGTCTGTCAGCATTGCTTATCTATATGCCCCTCAATCAACTGCCACTTGATCCCATGTGCCTCGTATCAGTTCAGTTCAGTTCAGTTCAGTCGCTCAGTCGTGTCCGACTCTCCGCGACCCCATGAATCACAGCACGCCAGGCCTCCCTGTCCATCACCAACTCCCGGAGTTCACTCAAACTCATGTCCATCGAGTCGGTGATGTCATCCAGCCAACTCATTCTCTGTCGTCCCCTTCTCCTCCCGCCCCCAACCTTTCCAGCATCAGAGTCTTTTCCAGTGAGTCAACTCGTCGCATGAGGTGGCCAAAGTATTGCAGTTTCAGCTTTAGCATCAGTCCCTCCAATGAACATCCAGGATTGATCTCCTCTAGAATGGACTGGTTGGATCTCCTTGCAGTATAAGGGACTCTCAAGAGTCTTCTCCAACACCACAGTTCAAAAGCATCGATTCTTCGGCGATCAGCCTTCTTCACAGTCCAACTCTCACATCCATACATGACCACGGGAAAAACCAATGCCTTGACTAGACGGACCTTGGTTGGCAAAGTAATGTCTCTGTTTTTTAATATACTATCAAGGTTGGTCATAACTTTCCTTCCAAGGAGCAAGCGTCTTTTAATTTCATGGCTGCAATCAGCATCTGCAGTGATTTTGGAGCCCAAAAAAACGAAGTCTGACACTGTTTCCACTGTTTTTCCATCTATTTCCCATGAAGTGACGGGACCAGATGCCATGATCTTTGTTTTCTGAATGTTGAGCTTCAAGCCAACATTTTCACTCTCCTCTTTCACTTTCATCAAGAGGCTTTTGAGTTCCTCTTCACTTTCTGCCATAAGGGTGGTGTCATCTGCATATCTGAGTTTATTGATATTTCTCCCGGCAATCTTGATTCCAGCTTGTGCTTCTTCCAGCCCAGCGTTCCTCATGATGTACTCTGCATATAAGTTAAATAAGCAAGGTGACAATATACAACCTTGACGTACACCTTTTCCTATTTGGAACCAGTCTGTTGTTCCATGTCCAGTTCTAACAGTTGCTTCCTGACCTGCATACAGGTTTCTCAAGAGGCAGGTCAGGTGGTCTGGGATTCCCATCTCTTTCAGAATGTTCCACAGTTTATTGTGATCCACACAGTCAAAGGCTTTGGCATAGTCAATAAAGCAGAAATAGATGTTTTTCTGAAACTCTCTTGCTTTCTCCATGATCCAGCGGATGTTGGCAATTGGATCTCTGGTGCCTCTGCCTTTTCTAAAACCTGCTTGAACATCTGGGAGTTCACGGTTTATATACTGCTGAAGCCTGGCTTGGAGAATTTTGAGCATGACTTTACTAGCGTGTGAGATGAGTGCAATTGTGCGGTAGTTTGAGCATTCTTTGGCTTTGCCTTTCTTTGGGATTGGAATGAAGACTGACCTCTTCCAGTCCTGTGGCCACTGCTGAGTTTTCCAAATCTGCTGGCATATTGAGTTCAGCACTTCCACAGCATCATCTTTCAAGACTTGAAATAGCTCAACTGGAATTCCATCACCTCCACTAGCTTTGTTCGTAGTGATGCTTTCTAAGGCCCACTTGACTTCACATTCCAAGATGTCTGGCTCTAGGTCAGTGATCACGTTATCGTGACTATCTTGGTCGTGAAGATCTTTTTTTACAGTTCTTCTGTGTATTCCTGCCACCTCTTTTTAATATCTTCTGCTTCTGTTAGGTCCATACCATTTCTGTCCTTTATCGAGCCCATCTTTGCATGAAATGTTCCCTTGGAATCTCTAATTTTCTTGAAGAGCTCTCTTGTTTTTCCTATTCTGTTGTTTTCCTCTATTTCTTTGCATTGATCACTGAGGAAGGCTTTCTTATCTCTCCTTGCTATTCTTTGGAACTCTGCATTTAGATGCTTGTATCTTTCCTTTTCTCCTTTGCTTTTCGCCTCTCTTCTTTTCACAGCTATTTGTAAGGCCTCCTCAGACAGCCATTTCGCTCTTTTGCATTTCTTTTCCATGGGGATGGTCTTGGTCCCTGTCTCCTGTACAATGTCACGAACCTCCGTCCAGAGTTCATCAGGCACTCTATCAATCAGATCTAGTCCCTTAAATCTATTTCTCACTTCCACTGTATAATCATGAGGGATTTGATTTAGGTCATATCTGAATGGTTTAGTGGTTTTCCCTACTTTCTTCAATTTAAGTCTGAACTTCGCAATAAGGAGTTCGTGATCTGAGCCACAGTCAGCGTGCCTCGTATACTATAGCTAATATTTCAAACCCAAGAAGAATGTGAACGCCAGCCCACATTGAGAACTATTTTGACAAACCTTAACATCACAGTGATTCTTATTCTTTTCACAGTATAACAAGCAGGGTGATGGAAATTCAAAAGTATAAAAATGAAATTAGATGACAGCAATAAGTATAACAATAGAAATATATACTGTTAATATTTCATCTTTGTTGTTCTACCAAATGTTTATAACTTATATATTATTGTGTTATATAATGCTAGAATATATAAACCACATATATTTGGATCAGCATATATATATATATACGTGAATTTTGTTTAATTTATAGAAATTGAATCAAACTATAAGCACTATTGTAGACTTCCTTTTCTATACAATATGCTGGAAGAATATTTCCATCTCACCAAGCACGTATGTGCCTTTATTTCCTAGATTCCTATAGTGCTCAACTGCTTCCTTATCCCGTACTCCATGAGAGTGCTTTGAAGAGAGGAACCATATGTGCTTTGTTCACTGGTTGCTTCCATATCTTGTCTATTGTAAATAAGGCTGTAATACACATTGGAATTCATGTCTCTTTTCAAATTAGTGTTCATTGTCTTCTGATATACACCTCGGAGTGGAATTTCTGGGTCAAATGGGAGGTTTGTTTGTTTGTTTGTTTGTTTTTCATCATGTTTTCGATAGCTACTGCAGAAATTTACATTCCCACCAATTATGTTCAAGGGCTTCCCTTTCCCCACATCCTTGTCAGCATTTGTTATTTTCAGAATTTCTGATTTGATGAAAGCCATTCTGATGAGTGTGAAGTGATATCTCCTTGTGATTTTGATTTTAATTTCTCTGACAGTTAATGACGTTCAGCAATTTTTCTTTGGTCATCTGTATATTTTCTTTGGAGAAAATCACATGTTCCCATTGTTTTTTGTTTGTTATTTAATATCGAGTCGAATAAACTCTTTAGATAATTTGGATATTAACCCCATATAGTCATATCACTTTCAAATACTTACTCCCATTCAATAGAGTGTATTTTCATTTTGTCAGTGTTTTCATTTGCTGTGCAAAGCTTTAAGTTTAATTAGATCTCATTTTTTTCCCCTTTGCTTCATTTTCCTTGAGAGACAGGTGAAAAAAATATTGCTATGAATTATGTCAAAGAGTGTTCTGCCTACATTTTCTTCTAGGGGTTTCACAGTTTCCAGTCTTTCATTTAGGGTTTTAATTCACCTTGATTTCATTTGTCTAATCATTTTTGTGTAAGCATCAACTCCAATACTTTGGCCACCTCATGTGAAGAGTTGACTCACTGGAAAATACTCTGATGCTTGGAGAGATTGGGGGCTGGAGGAGAAGGGGACGAAAGAGAACGAGATGGCTGGATGGCATCACTGATTCGATGGACATGAGTTTGAGTGAACTCCGGGAGTTGGTGATGGACAGGGAGGCCTGGCGTGCTGTGATTCATGGGGTCGTGGAGTGTCGGACACGACTGAGCGACTGAACTGAACTGAACTGAACTGATAGCTTTCTGTGTATAGTATCATGTCAACTGCAAGTAGCGACAATTTTACTTCTTCTTTCCAAATGGATGACTTTTATTTATTTTTTTTGAATGATTACTGTGCCTAGAACTTCTTGTATTTTAGATGTGGCAAGTGTGGACATCTGTGTCTTGTTCCTGAATTAGAGGGAAACTTTCAGCTTTTTGTCGCTGAATATGACATCATCTCTGCTTGTTTTATATTACCTTTTTTATTTTCAGACGACCACATGGACTATACAGTCCATGGAATTCTCTAGGCCAGAGGACTGGAGTGGGCACAGTGCGACTGCCACTTTCACTTTCATTATGTTGATATATATTCCCTCCATATCAAGTATGGTGAGAGTTTTTGAAATGAATGAATATTTCATTTTAACAAATGTTTTTACAGCATCTGTGGAGATGATCATGTGATTTTTGTCCTTTTCTTCCCTAATGTGTTGTGACTAATTTGCATATATTGAACCAGCCTTGTAGCCCTTTTTTATGTCCATTTGTCTATGGTATATGATGGTTTCAAGTGATGTTTAATTTGATTCTCATATTTTGTTAAGAATATTCACATCTATATTCAACAGAAATATTGGCACTGAGTTTTCTTTTTTGTGGTGTCTGTCTAGTTTTGGTGATAGGAAAATAATAACTTCATAAAAATTTTGGGAGTGCTCCATTTTCTCAAATTTTAGGAATAGTTTGAGAATGTTGGGTATAAGTTTTTCTGTATATGCTTGTAAACATTCTGCTGTGAAGTTGTGTGGTCCTGAACTTTATTTTACTAAGAAATGTTGTATTATAAATTCAATTTCACTACTAGTGTTTCAACTCTGCAGATACTGCATTCCTTTCTGATTCACTTTTGAAAGGTTGTATGGTCCTATAGATTTGTCAGTTTCTTCTAGGTTGACCAACTTTTTGCCATATAACTATTTGGATTATCCTCTTATGAGATGTGTGGCTAGAGATATAGCGGCAAGAAGCAGTGCCAGGTAAGAGCACTGACTTCTCCTGAGCTCAGTAGCCAACCCTGCCTAATGGGGAGTTAAGCTGAATATCCAGTTTATGGTACAGAAGCCCTGAATTTCAGGTCCATGATGATTCCATTTCATGTAAGTGTGTGCTGTATCCCCTGTCAGCATTGGAAATTTTGCTCCAAAAGAAAGAAGTGCTGGAGCAAGAAGGGTTGCCCAATATGGGCTTGGGTGCATAATGACATAGTCCCAGCACACCAGTCAGGGTTCTAGATACTCCCACTGTGCCACCTCCATAAGGGCTGGTAATGGCTGCTCTCAACTTGATCAGATATTGGCCAGATCTGAGTTGGCTCCACTCCTAGCGCCTGTGCATTCTTCTCAGACATAGAACCCTTTGCCATAGTTGTTGGAAGGGGTGTTCTATGAAACAAGAGGGGCTCTGGTAGGCATTCAGAATAGGTTAGGTCATGGACTGACATTGATATGGGGAAATAGCCAGCTTCCTGTGTAATTTCAACATATGTCCTCTGCCTGGCTTTGTAAGTAAGCAAACGTGTGTTTGCCTCCGCAAATTCTTCACATAGAGATAAATAAGTAAATGCCAACCACCCAAACAGAACAGGAAGAGATAGGGAATCTACCTGATAAAGAATTCTGAATAATGATAGCAAAATTATACAAAATCTTGAAAACAAAATGGAGTCCCAGATAAAATGCCTGGTAGCAAGGATCGAAGAGATGCAAGAAACGTTTAACAAGCACCTAGTACAAACAAAAAACAGTCAATACATAAGGAACAATGTGATAGATGAGATCCAAAACACTCTGGAGGGAACCAACAGTACAATAACAGAGGCAGATGACAGGGTAAGTGAGATAGAACATAGAATGGTAGTAACAATGAAAGAGAGACAGAAAAAGAAAAACAAATTAAAAGAAATGAGGACAATCTCCGAGACCTCTGGGACAATGTTAAATGCCCCAACATTCGAATCCTAGGAGTCCCAGAAGAGAAAGAGAAAAAGAAAGACAATGTGAAAATTCTTCAGGAGGTGATAATTGAAAAGTTCCTTAAAATGGGGTAGGAAATAATCACCCAAGTCAAAGAAACCCAGAGAGTCCCAAACTGGAAAAACCCAAGGAAAAACACCCCAAGACACGTATTAATAAAATTAACAAAGATCAAAGACAAAGAACAAATATTAAAAGCAGCAAGGGAAAAACAACAAATAAGACACAAGGGTATTCCCACAAGGATTAAAGTGGATCTTTCAATAGAAACTCTTCAGGCCAGGAGGGAATGGCAGGGCATACTTACAGTGATGAAAGAAAATAACCTACAGCCCAGATTCCTATACCCAGCAAGGATCTCATTCAAATATGAAGGAGAAATCCAAAGCTTTACACACCAGCAAAAGCTGAGAGAATTCAGCATCACCAAACCAGCTCTCCAACAATTGCTAAAGGAACTTCTCTACACAGGAAGCAGAGGAAGAATGTATAAACCCGAACCCAAAACAAGAAAGTAAATGGCAACGGGGTCATGCTTATCAATAATTACCTTAAATGTAAATGGATTGAAGGCGCCAACCAAAAGACAAAGATTGGCTGAATGGATACAAAATCAAGACCTCTATATTTGTTGTCTACAAGAGACCCAACTCAAAAGGAGGGACACATACTGACTGAAAGGGAAGGGCTGGAAAAACATATTCCACCCAAATAGAGAGCAGAAGAAAGCAGGAGTAGCAATACTCGTATCAGATAAAATAGACTTTAAAACAAAGACATTGAAAAGAAACAAAGAAGGAAACTACACGATGATATAAGGATCTATCCAAGAAAATATATAACAATTATAAATATATATGCACTCAACACAGGAGCACTGCAATATGTAAGACAAATATTAATTATTATGAAAGGGGAATTAACAATAACAAAATAAGAGTAGAAGACTTTAATACCCCCACTCAAACCTATGGATAGATCGACTAAACAGTAAATTAACAAGGAAACACAACTGTTTTCAATCCCTGATCAGGGAACTAAGACCACACAAACTACATTGGGTGCCCCCAATCCCAAAAATTATCTATCTGTTGTTATCCTGTTTGTCAAATTCACTGGGATTGGGCCACCCCCGCTGCCCTGAGCTTGGGAACACACTACTCTCACCAATTTCTTAGGATAACAGTGGCCTAATTGATATTTGGTTTGTTCCCTCCAAATATTATTTTAATCTTTAGGAGTGCTGGCTGTGGGTTTTAATTGTATCAGCGTTTTGTGCCTCCCGCAGACGCGAGAGTCGCCGGCTCCAGCGGCGCAACAGACCACGCTCAGAAGCGTGGCCAAGAGGAGATACCCCAAGTTCAAGGTCAGGGCGGTGGCTAAGAGGAGCTGTCCCACGTCCAAAAGGAGGTGGCTGCGGGGGCACAGGAGGGCCGAGAGGAGCTACTCCACATTCAAGGTCAGGAGGGGCGACCTTGAGGAGATACCCCTCTTCCAAGGTAAGGTACAGCGACTGCACTTTGCTGGAGCAGCTGTGAAGAGATACTCCACGACCAAGGTAAGAGAAACCCAAATAAGATGGTAGGTATTGGGAGGGTGTATTAGAGGGCAGACACACTGAAATCATAATAAAAAAAAACTAGTTGATCTGATCATATGGACCACAGCCCTGTCTAACTCAATGAAACTAAGCCATGTCGTGTGGGGCCACCCAAGACAGACGGGTCACGGTGGAGAGGTCTGAGAGTATGTGGTCTACTGGAGAAGGAAATGGCGAACCACTTCAGTTTACTTGCCTTGAGAACACCATGAACAGTATCAAAGGGCAAAATGATAGGATACTGAAAGAGGAATTACCTAGGTCGGTTGTTGCCCAGTATGCTACTGGAGATCAGTGGAGAAATAACTCCAGAAAGAATGAAGGGATGGAGCCAAAGCGAAACAAATAGCCAGTTGTGGATGTGACTGATGCTAGAAGCAAGCTCTGATGCTGTAAAGAGCAACATTGCATAGGAACCTGGAATATTAGGTCCATGAATCAAGGCATATTAGAAGTGGTCAAACAGGAGATGGCAAGAGTGAACATAGACATTCTAGGAATCAATGAACTAAAATGGACTGGAATGGGTGAATTTAACTCAGATGACCATTCTATCTACTACTGTGGGCAGGAATCCCTTAGAAGAAATGGAGTAGCCATCATGGTCAACCAAAGAGTCCGAAATGCAGTACTTGGATGCAATCTTAAAAACAACAGAATGATTTCTGCTCAATTCCAAGGCAAACCATTCAATATTACAGTAATCCAGGCCTATGCCCCAACCAGAAATGCTGAAGAAGCCGAAGTTGAACAGTTCTATGACGACCTACAAGACCTTTTAGAACTAACACCCAAAAAAGATGTCCTTTTCATTATAGGGGCCTGGAAAGCAAAAGTAAGAAGTCAAGAAACCCCTGGAGTAACAAGCAAATTTGGCCTTGGAGCACGAAACGAAGCAGGGCAAAGTCTAATAGAGTTTTGCCAAGAGAACGCACTGGTCATAGCAAACACCCTCTTCCAACAACACAAGAGAAGACTCTACACATGGACATCACCAGATGGTCAACACCGAAATCAGATTGATTATATTCTTTGCAGCCAAAGATGGAGAAGTTCTATACAGTCAGCAAAAATAACACAGGAGCTGACTGTGGCCCAGATCATGAACTCTTTATTGCCATATTCAGACTTAAATTGAAGAAAGTAGGGCAAACCATTAGACCATTCAGATATGACCTAAATCAGATCCCTTATGATTATACAGTGGAAGTAAGAAATAGATTTAAGGGTATAGATCTGATAGATAGAGTGTCTGATGAACTCTGGACGGACGTTCGTGACATTGTACAGGAGACAGGGACCAAGATCATTTCCATGGAAAATAAATGCCAAAAAGAAAAATGGCTCTCTGAGGAGGCCTTACAAATAGCTGTGAAAAGAAGAGAAGCAAGAAGCAAAGGAGGAAAGGAAAGATATAAGCATCTGAATGCAGAGTTTCAAAGAATAGTAAGGAGAGATTAGAAAGACTTTCTCAGCGATCATGGCAAATAAATAGAGGAAAACAACAGAATAGGAAAAACAAGAGATCTTTTCAAGAAAATTAGAGATATCAAGGGAACATTTCATGCAAAGATGGGCTCGATAAAGGACAGAAATGGTATGGACCTAACAGAAGCAGAAGATATTAAGAAGAGGTGGCAAGAATACACAGAAGAACTGTACAAAAAAGATCTTCACGACGAAGATAATCATGATGGCATGATCACTCACCTGGAACCAGACATCTTGGAATGTGAAGTCAAGTGGGCCTTAGAGAGCATCAAGATGAACAAAGCTAGTGGAGGTGATGGAATCCCAATTGAGCTATTTCAAATCCTGAAAGATGATTCTGGGAAAGTACTGCACTCAATATGCCAGCAAATTTGGAAAATTCAGCAATGGCCACAGGACTGGAAAAGGTCAGTCTTCATTCCAATCACAAAGAAAGACAATGCCAAAGAATGCTCAAACTACTGCACAATTGCACTCATCTCACACGCTAGTAAAGTCATGCTCAAAATTCTCCAAGCCAGGCTTCAGCAATATGTGAACCGTGAACTCCCAGATGTTCAAGCAGGTTTTAGAAAAGGCAGAGGCACCAGAGATCCAATTGCCAACATCCGCTGGATCATGGAGAAAGCAAGAGAGTTCCAGAAGAGGATCTATTTCTGCTTCATTGACTATGCCAAAGCCTTTGACTGTGTGGATCACAATAAACTGTGGAAAATTCTGAAAAAGATGGGAATCCCACACCACCTGACTTGCCTCTTGAGAAACCTGTATGCAGGTCAGGAAGCAACAGTTAGAACTGGACATGGAATAACAGACTGGTTCCAAATAGGAAAAGTGGTACATCAAGGTTGTATATTGTCACCCTGCTTATTTAACCTATATGCAGAGTACATCATGAGGAACGCAGGGATGGAAGAAGCACAAGCTGGAATCAAGATTGCTGGGAGAAATATCAATAACCTCAGATATGCAGATGACACCACCCTTATGGCAGAAAGTGAAGAGGAACTTAAAGGCCTGTTGATGAAAGTGAAAGAGGAGAGTGAAAAGGTTGGCTTGAAGCTCAACTTTCAGAAAACAAAGATCATGGCATCTGGTCCCATCACTTCATGGGAAATAGATGGGGAAACAGTGGAAACAGTGTCAGACTTTATTTTGGGGGGCTCCAAAATCACTGCGGATGCTGATTGCAGCCATGAAATTAAAAGATGGTTAATTTTTGGAAGGAAAGTTATGACCAGCAGAGACATTACTTTGCCAACCAAAATCCGTCTAGTCAAGGCTATGGTTTTTCCCGTGGTTGTGTATGGATGTGAGAGTTGGATTGTGAAGAAAGCTGATCACCGAATAATTGATGCTTTTGAACTGTGGTGCTGGAGAAGACACTTGAGTGTCCCTTGGACTGCAAGGAGATCCAACCAATCCATTCTAAAGGAGATCAGTCCTGGGTGTTCATTGGAAGGACTTATGCTAAAGCTGAAACTCCAGTACTTTGGCCACCTCATGCGACGAATTGACTCCTTGGAAAAGATTCTGATGCTAGGAGGGATTGGGGGTAGTTGGAGACCGGGACGACAGAGAATAAGATGGCTGGATGGCATCACCGACTCGATGGACATGAGTTTGAGTGAACTCCAGGGGTTGGTGATGGACAGGGTAGCCTGGTGTGCTGTAGTTCATGGGGTCGCAAAGAGTCAGACACTACTGAGCGAATGAACTGAACTGAACTGAGCACCTTTTGTTTACAGCATAGGCGAGTAATGCACCAAAGCCCTTTATGACGTAGGTGGCCAGGAGTAGATTTCTGCCTGCTTTTCTCAGAGGAAGTATGAGATTCACCAGTCCCCTGCAGAACCCTCTTTCCCTATTGGTCCTTGCAATCTAGACACTAATGGCATTCCACACCTTAAACAAAGGCAATAACACCACAATACGAATCCTTGCCGCTGAGATGAATTGGTAAACAGGGTTATCCATCTTCAGTGCACACTCCTGACTCAGTCCTGACGTCTATTCTCTGGTTAACTGGGGGCCTGTGTGTGTGTTCCCCAATCTCCCAGGAATATACACCCCTCCCCACTCAGGTGCCTGTACTTCTCTCCCATTCCTCCCTTCCCATCAGAAAATTCACACACACACACACAAATATAATTTTTCACCATTTTATGTTTATTTTACTAAACAGCCGTCAGTTTACTATGTTAGTGCGAGAGTCAATCTTTTCCTGGTTAGCCATTTTTAAGAGAGCAGACCTCAGGAGAAACCTTTCTCGTCATTGATTCAGTGTCTTACTTGCACTGAAACAGAAAAACCAGTTTGGTTTTCTTGTTTTCATCACCTTCTTTGATTGAATGGTGTAGGATCGGATTTTCTTTCTCAAAGTTCCTTGCAGAGGTCTCTGACCCTCATGGTCATATTTCGTGCATGGAAAGAAAAGAGAAGGGTATTAGTCTTGAGGAAAGAGTATAACAACTGAGTTGGAAGGGAGATTTCATGAAAAAGGGATGTGGGCTGATGAAGGCCTTTGTGCCAGGCAAGGGCAGTGTAGAGGTATTCGGCAGCAAAGTCAATGGAAATCATGGGGAGCATAGATGGACTCATCTTACCTTCACACAGCCTCTGTATCTCCATTGACAATGGGTTCTTTCATCCATGAAGCAGACTCCCTTGCAACTCTTGGCTTCTGTATCTTCCTGCTTAACTTAGTCATGATGATCCAACACTGCTTACCTTAGTCATGATGATCCAACACTGCTTACCTTAGTCATGATGATCCAACAAAGTGGCCTTACCCAGAATATCTGCCTCTGACCCACTTATATATACTTTCTCAGGATAATGAGGAACCACACCCTTCAATCTGATTGGTCAGCTAGTCTCTCCCCCAGCCAATGGTGGCATTGGGGTCTTAGATATCACACTGTACCATTTTGCCCATCAACATGTGCTAGTGGAGGCTGAGGGAGTCAATGATACAACTTACCCACTGCTGACACTTCTGTGTGTTTTATTATAGGAAGTGGTGATTCAGGGTCATGGTGTTTCTGCTCATGACATTCAGAGTTTCCTTCACTGCCCCTTTATTGTTTACTTATATGTCTCCCATCAACACTCCTCCCTCCTCCATCCCATATGAACACTTTTTATCCCATTTTAGCACTTCAGTGTCCTCTAGTCACTTCATCTCTAGAGCACCCACTTCCTGGGGGTAGGGGGGGATTCTTGAGGGGCTTAAGGAAATGAAGATCAAACACTTAACATGGAAAAAGTTAATTAAGGATATGTTGTATGTTTTTTCTATTCCAATGAGATTTAGAGACCCCAAGATTTGGTGAATCCTGTCTGTTGCCCCAAGGTCAGTACACAGTCTCTGTAAGATTATACATCAGAGCACAGAAAGTGTTAAATATCTCCTCCACTAAAATTATTGGGGATTATAATACTTGTCATATTGTGTAGGGAAACTCAACTTGCCCCATCTACCGGAAAAACATTCCTGATTAAAAATAAGAATAAAATAAAAGTCAGGTGCCAAAGAAAAGAGTCACATGACCACTGAACCAGTACTATTGACTGAATCACTTCCCCAAAGGTCCCTCATTGACAGCTGTCATCAGGTAGGGCCTAGTATTCCTAGATGCCCTGGTAAAGGAAATGCAATAAACTCCATGGTTCTTGCTTGGGAAATCCCACGGACAGAAGAGCCTGGAGGGCTACTGCCAATGGGATTTCAAAAGAGTCAGACAACTTAGTAAATGAAGAACAACAACAAATGCTGTAGGTATCTACTAAGTTCAACTACTCTAATCTGTAATTTAAGACTACAGTTTTCTTATTGCTTTTCTATCAGGATTCTCTTTCCATTGATGTAATAGGCTGTTTAATGCAGTTAGCGTTTAATTTACAATTCTCTTGTCTTTTAATTTTCATACTAGATAATCTACTTAGTTGATCCTCATACTTTATTATGTGCTTGTCTTTACTGGTCGGAGTTTTTTGTTTCATTTTCCAGTTAGAGAAGACTCTGTAATATTTCCTTCCGAGTTGGTTTAGTATGGAGAAACTATTAGTTTTTGCTTGTCTGAGAAGTTCTTCTCTCCAATTCTTGATGATGATCTTGCTGGGTAGAGCATTCTAGGTTGCAAGTTTTTCTCTTTCAGTGCGTTAAATTTACATTTTTGACCCTTTCTCTCTCTCTTTTCCTTCTAAGACCCCAATAAAGTGAATGTTAGTATACTTGATGTTCTCTAGAAGTCTCTTAAACTGTTCTCCTTTTGAATTTGTTTTCCTTTTTTTTCTTTTCCCTAACCGGTATTTTCCATAATTTTACGTTCCAGATTAAATTTGCTTTTTGTGTATTGGCAACTCTCACTTTTTGAGAGATGGGGCTAGAGATATAGGGGTCAGGACTAATGCCAGCTATAAGCCCAGACTTCTCCTGTGCTCAGTAGCCAACCCTGCCCATTGGGGACTTAGGTTGAGTGTCCAGTTGATGGTACAGAAGCCCTGAGTTTCAGGTCCTTGCTGATTCCATTTCATATAAGTCTGTGCTGTATCCCCTGCCAGCATTGGAAATTTTGCCCCAAAAGAACGATGTGCTGTAGCAAGAAGGGGTGCTCAACATGGGCTTGGGCGCATACTGGGACAGTCCCAGAACACAAGTCAGAGTTCCAGATACTCCCCCTGGCCACCTCCATAATCACTGGTAATGGCTGCTCTCAAATTGTTCAGATGTAGGCCAGGTCTGAGTTGGCTCCACTCCTGGCACCTGGCAACTCCACTACTGGTACATTCTTTTCAGTAATGGAAGCCTATGCCTTAGTCATTGGAATGGGTGTTCCTTGAAATAAGAGGGGCTGGAGTAGGCATTCAGAGTGGGTAAAGTCATGACCTGGCTTTGTTATAGGGAAACAGCCAGCATCCTGTGTAATTTCAACATGTTTCCTCTGCCTTGCTTTGTGAGTAAGCAAACGTTCGGTTGCCTCAGCAAACTCTTCACATAGAGATAAATAAATAAAACCCACCAACCCATACAAAATAGGAAGAGATAGGGAATCTACCTGATAAAGAATTCCGAATAATGATAGTGAAAATGAGCAAAAATCTTGAAAAGAAAATGGAGTTACAGATAAATAACCTGGAGACAAGGATCGAAAAGATGCAAGAAAGGTTTAATAAGAACCTAGAAGAAATAAAAAAAGATTCAATACATAAGGAATAATGCAATAAATGAGAACAAAACACTCTGGAGGGAACCAACAGTAGAATAACAGAGGCAGAAGATAGCAAAAATGAGAAAGAAGATACAATGTTAGAAATAAACGAAACAGAGAGGAAAAAAGAAAAACTAGTTAAAAGAAATGAGGACAATCTCAGAAACCTCTGGGACAATGCTAAACGCCCCAACATTCGCATTATTGGAGTCCCAGAATAGGAAGAAAAAAAGAAAGACCGTGGGAAAATACTTGAGGAGATGATAGTTGAGAAATTCCCTAAAATGGGGAAACAAATAATCACCCAAGTCCAAGAAACCCAGAGAGTCCCAAACAGGAAAAACCCAAGGCAAAACACCTCAAGACACATATTAATAAAACTAACAAATATCAAAGACAAAGAACAAATATTAAAAGCAACAAGGGAAAAACAGCAAATAACACACAAGGGGATTCCCACAAGGATAACAGCTGATCTTTGAATAGAAAGTCTTCAGGCCAGGAGGGAATGGCAGGGCATACTTACAGAGATGAAAGAAAAGAGCCTACAGCCCAGATTTCTCTAACCAGCAAGGATCTCATTCAAATATGAAGGAGAAATCCAAAGCTTTACACACAAGCAAAAGCTGAGAGAATTCAGCATCAGCAAAAGAGCTCTCCAAAGAGTGCTAAAGGAACTTCTCTAGACAGGAAGCAGAGAAAGTGGGTGTAAACCTGAACCCAAAACAATAAAGTAAACAGCAACGGGATCATACTTATCAATAATTACCTTAAATGTAAATGGGCTGAATACCCCAACCAAAATACAGAGAATGGCTGAATGGATACAAAATAAGACCCCTATATATGTTGTCTACAAGAGACCAACTTTGAAATGTGGGACACATACAGACTGATAGGGAAGGCAGGAAAATACATGTTCCATGCAAATAGAGTCCAAAAGAAAGCAGGAGAAGCAATACTCATATCAGATAAAATAGACTTTAAAACAAAGGCTGTGAAAAGAGACAAAGAAGGACACTACATGATGATTAAAGGATCAATCCAAAAAGAAGATAAACAATTATAAATAAATATGCACCCAACACAGAAGCACCACAATATATAAGACAAATGTTAATAACTATGAAAGGGGAAATTAACAATAACACAATAAGAGTGGGAGACTTAAATGTCCCACTCACACCTACGGATAGATCGACTAAACAGAAAATTAACAAAGAAACACAAATGTTTTCAATCCCCGGTCAGGGAATTAGGATCCCACAAACTGCATGGTGCTCCCCACCCTAAAATATTATGTCTGTGGTGATCCTGTTTGTCATATGCACTGGGATAGGGCCACTTCCACTGCCCTGCCCATGAGAAGCAACTGCTCACACAAATTTCTTAGGAGAACCGTTGCCTAATAGATATAGGCAAATATATGTCTGTTTACTCCAAACATTATTTTAATCATTGAGAGTGCTAGCTGTGGGTTTTAGGTTTATCATCATTTTGTGCCTCCTGGATGTGAGAGTTTTACTGTGAAGAAAGCTGATGGCCGAAGAATTGATGCTTTTGAACTGTGGTGTTGGAGAAGACTCTTGAGAGTCCCTTGTACCTCAAGGAGATCCAACCAGTCCATTCTAAGGGAGATCGATCCTGGGTGTTCATTGGAAGGACTGATGCTAAAGCTGAAACTGCAATACTTTGGCCACCTCATGCGACGAGTTCACTCACTGGAAAAGACTCTGATGCTGGGAAGGGTTGGGGGCGGGAGGAGAAGGGGACGACCGAGGATGAGATGGCTGAATGGCATCACCGACTCTGTGGACTTGAGTCTGAGTGAGCTCCGAGAGTTGGTGATGGACAGGGAGGCCTGGTGTGCTGTGATTCATCGGGTCGCGTAGAGTCAGACACGACTGAGCGACTGAACTGAACTGAACTGAGCACCTTTAGCTGTGCAACGGTGAGTGATGCAACAAAGCCCTTTATGATGTAGGTGCCTGCTTTTCCCAGGGGAAGTATGACATTCACCATCCCCATGTTGAACCCTCTTCCCATCTGGGTTTTGACAATCTAGACCCTAATGTCATTCCACATCCCAAACAAAGGCAGTAACACCATACCACTGAACCATGCCGCTGAGATCAATTGCTAAGCAGGGCTATCCATCTTCAGTGCAGACTCCTGACCCAGTCCAGATTTCTACTCTCAGGTTAACTAGGGGCCTGAGGGTCTGTTCCCCAATCTCCCAAGACTCCAAACCTCTGAGCACTCAGGTGCCCACCTCTTCTCTCCCTTCCCTGACTTCTGATAAGAAAAATTACACCCACAAAAAAAGTAATATCATTTTTTAACAATTTGATGTTTAATTCAAAGGCAGCCATCAATTTACTATGATAGTGTGAGAGTCAGTGTTTTCCTGGTTGGCAATTTGTAAGAAAGCAGACCTCTGGAGAAACAATTCTAAAATGTCTGATCTTTGGTACTCTGTTACTGGCTGCCCAGGTTGTACTTCTTTATTCAGTTACTGACTGCCCAGGTTGTACTTCTTCAGATTCTCTCACTCTGGGGTGACTGAGCTTATCTTCCCTTCCAATTCTGCCTCCTTCTTGGACTCTAACTCACATTTTGGTAACTTTATCGGCATAGATTCAGTGTCTTACGTGCACAGGAACAGAAAAACCAGTTTGGTTTCCTTGTTTTCTTCATTTTCTTTGACTGAGTAGCATAGGATCGGACTTTCTTTTTCAAAGTCCCTTGTAGAGGTCGTCTGACACTCATGGTCATATTTCGTGCATGGAAAGAAAAGAGAAGGGTATTAGTTTTGAGGAAAGAGTATAACAGCTGAGTTGGAAGGGAGATTTCATGAAAAAGGGATATGGGCTGATGAAGGCTTTTGTGCCAGCCAAGGACAGTGTAGAAGGCTTGGGCAGGAAAGTCAATGGAAAACATGGGGAGCATGGAAGTAGTCATCTTACCTTCACACTGCCTCTGTATCTCCGTTGACAACGGATCGTATTTCTTCCTTTCATCCTTGAAGCAAACTGCATTGCAACTCTTCTTGGTTTCTGTGGCTTCCTGGTTCCCTTTGTCATGATGATCCCACGAAGTGGCCTAACCCAAAATCTCTGCCTCTGACCACCCTATATATAACTTCTCAGGACAATGAGGAGGCACAACCTTCGATCTGAATGGTCAGCTAGGCACTCCACCAGCCAATGGTGGCCTTGGGGTCTTACACATCACAATGTACCACTTTGCCCATCAACATGGGCTGGTGGAGTCTGAGGGAGTCCATGATACAACTTACACACTGCTGACACCTATTTATGTCTGATTCTGCGTAATGGTGATTCAGGAGCGTGGTGTTTGTGCTCATGACCTTCAGACTTTCCTTCAGTGCCCTTTATTCTTTGACTTGTCTGTCTCCCTTCAACACTCCTGCCTCCTCCTTTACTGAATGAACACTTTTCATCCCATTTCAGCATTTCAGAGTCCTCTAGTCCATTCAGCTCTAGACCAATCTCTTCCTATTGGGGATCCTTGAGAGGCTTAAGGAAGTTAAGAGCAAGCACTTAAAATGGAGAAAGGTAATTAAGAAGGTGTTGTATGCTTTTTCTACTTCAATGAACTTTAGAGACCCCAAGAATTGGTGAATCCTCATTCTGCTGTGTCAAGATCAATACACCATCTCCATAAGATTACACATCAGAGCAAAGAAAGTGTTAAATGTTTCCTCCACTAATATTGTTGGGACACTTCATCTCTCATATGGAGTAGGGAAACTCAACTTGCCCCATCTACCAGAAATACATTACTGATTTTAAAAAAAGATTAAAAAAAAAAAAAAAGTAAGGTGCCCAAAGGCAAGAGTCACATGACCACTGCACCACAGACTCTTGACTGAAACACATCCCCAGTGGTCCCTCATTGACAGTAATCATCAGGTAGGGCCCACTGTGTAGTTGACCAATAGTTGAGCAGGAGATATACCGGTAGGTACCTCATTGATTTTTGGTTAATTTTGGGCGGGGCCCAGGGATGCACTGTCCAATTCCTGAGCAAGACCTGTTGCTTAGTAACAGGAAGTGGAGTAATAAGGCACAGCAATGGCCACCTGCTAAGGGCTGTGCTCATGCTACTATGTTACGTAAGTATACTTTGTGTCCAGTGTGCTGGAATCTTTTTGATTGACTCCTTCTCTACCTCAGATTTTGATTTCACGTTCTTGTTTAACTTCTGTACATCATTCTTTACATTGTATTCCCAGACATGCAGTGCTTATCACTATACCTCTCCAACAGCTGCCACTTGATCCCATGTACCACATATACATAGCTAATATTTCAAACCCAACAAGAATGTGAAGGGCAGACCACCTTAGAACTACTTTGACCAACCTTAACATCACAGTGATTCTTATTATATTCACAGTGTAACAGAGGAGGATGATGGACATTCAAAAAGTATAAAAATGAAATTCGGTTCAGTTCAGTTCATTTCAGTCACTCAGTCATGTCCGATTCTCCGCGACCCCATGAATCACAGCACGCCAGGCCTCCCTGTCCATCACCAACTCCCGGAGTTCACTCAAACTTATGTCCACAGAGTCCATGATGTCATCCAGCCATCTCATTCTCTGTTGTCCCCTTCTCCTCCTGCCCCCAACCTTTCCCAGCATCAGTCTTTTCCAGTGAGTCAACTCATCGCACGAGGTGGCCAAAGTATTGCAGTTTCAGCTTCACCATCAGTCCTTCCAATGAACATCCAGGATTGATCTCCTTTAGAATGGACTGGCTGGATCTCCTTGCAGTCCAAGGGACTCTCAAGAGTCTTCTCCAACACCACAGTTCAAAAGCATCAATTCTTCGGCGATCAGCTTTCTTCATAGTCCAATTCTCACATTCATATATGACCACAGAAAAAACCATAGCCTTGACTAGATTGACCTTGGTTGACAAAGTAATGTCTCTGCTTTTTAATATACTATGAAGGTTGGTCATAACTTTCCTTCCAAGGAGTAAGCATCTTTTAATTTCCTGGCTGAAATCAGCATCTGCAGTGATTTTCGAGCCCAAAAAATAAAGTTTGACACTGTTTCCACTGTTTTTCCATCTATGCACCATGAAGTGATGGGACCAGATGCCATGATCTTAGTTTTCTGAATGTTGAACGTCAAGCCAACCTTTTCACTCTCCTCTTTCACTTTCATCTTTCACTTTCATCAAGAGGCTTTTGAGTTCCTCTTCACTTTCTGCCATAAGGGTGGAGAGGACACCAGTAAGTACGTAAATAGAAATATAGACTGTTTTTATTTTGTCTATGTTGTTCTTCCTAAATGTTTATAACATATATATTATATGCATTATATAATGCTATAATATATAATATACGTATATCTGGATGAGCATTTATGCATCAGTGAATTTTTTTTAATTTGTAGAGATTGAATCAAACTATATGCACTATAGTAGCCTTCCTTTTCTATACAATATGCTGGAAGAATTTTTCCGTATCAACGAACATGTATCTGCCATTATTTCTAAGGATTACTATAGTGCTCACATGCTTGCTAAACAATAGTCCATGCGAGTGCTTTGAAGAGAGGAACCATGTGTTCTTTTGTCACTCATTGCTCCATATCTTTTCTATTGGAAATAAGGCTGTAATACACATTGGAATTCATGTATCTTTTCAAATTAGTGTTCATTGTCTTCTGATATATACCTCGGAGTGGAATTGCTGGGTAAATTTATAGTTCTATTTTTAGTATTTGAGAAACTTTCATGATGTTTTCCATAGCGAATGCACAAATTTACATTCCCGCCAATTAAATACAGGGGCTTCCCTTTCTCCACATCCTTGTCAACATTTGTTATTTTCAGAAGTTTTGATTTGATGATAGCCATGCTGAGGAGTGTGAGGTGATATCTCCTTGGGATTCTGGTTTTAATTTCTCTGACAGTTAGTGATGTTCAGGATTTTTTCATGTGCCATCTGTATATGTTCTTTGGAGAAAAGCAGATCTTCACATTGTTTTCTTTTGTTTGTTTGTTTCTTAATATCGAGTTGAATAATCTGTTTAGATAGTTTGTATATTAACCCCTTACAGTCATATTATTTGCAAATACTTACTCCCATTCAGAAGGTTGTCTTTTCATTTCTCAGTGTTTTCGTTTGCTGTGCAAAAGATTTTATTTATTTATTTTTAATTTATTTTATTGAAGGCAAATTACCTTACATTAATATATTGGTTGGTTTTGCCATACATTGACACAAATCCGCCCCAGGTGTACATGTGTTCCCTTTCTTGAACCCCCTCCCACATCCCTCTTCCCCATATCCTCCCTCCAGGTCATCCCCGTGCACCAGCCCCAAGCATCCTGTAACATGCGTCGAACCTGGACTGGTCACATATGATATTATACATGATACAATGCTGTTCTCCCAATCATCCCACCTTCACCCTCTCCCACAGAGACCCAAAGACTGTTCTATATACCTATGTCTCTTTTGCAGTCTCGTATACAGGGTTAAGGTTACCATCTTTCTAAATTCCATATATATGCGTTGCTGCTGCTGCTAAGTCACTTCAGTCGTGTCCGACTCTGTGTGACCCCATAGACAGAAGCCCACCAGCCTCCCCCATCCCTGGGATTCTCCAGGCAAGAACACTGGAGTGGGTTGCCATTTCCTTCTCCAATGTGTGAAAGTGAAAAGTGAAAGTGAAGTCACTCAGTCTTGTCTGACCTCTAGCGACCCCACAGACTGCAGCCCACCAGACTCCTCCATCCATGGGATTCCCCAGACAATAGTACTGGAGTGGCTTGCCATTGCGTTAGTATACTGTATTGATGTTTTTCTTTCTGGCTTACTTCACTCTGTATAATAGGCTCCAATTTCATCCACCTCATTAAAACTGATTCAAATGCATTCTTTTTGATGGCTGAAAAATACTCCATTCTGTATATGTACCAAAGCTTTCTTATCCATTCATCTGCAGATGGACATCTAGGTTGCTTCCATGTCCTGGCTATTATAAACAGATTTTAAGTTTAATTAGATCTCAGTTTTTTCCTTTGTTTCATTTGCCTTAAGAGACTGGTGAAAAAAAAATATTACTATGAATTATGTCAAAAGTGTTCTGTGTACATTTTCTTCTAAGGGTTTCATAATTTCCAGTTTTTCATTTAGGGTTTTAATTCACCTTGATTTCATTTGTTTAATGATTTTTCTGTAAGTTGAAACCCCAATATTTTGGCCAAATAATGCAAAGAAGTTGACTCACTGGAAAAGACTGTGATGTTTGGAGGGATTGAGGGATGGAGGTGAAGGGGATGACAGAGAATGATATGGCAGGATGGCATCACCGACTCTATGGACATGAGTTTGAGTGAACTCCGGTAGTTGGTGTTGGGCAGGGAGGCCTGGCAAGCTGTGATTCATGAGGTCGAAAAGAGTCAGAGATGATTGAGCGACTGAACTGATTGAACTGAACTGATAGCTTTCTGTATATAGTATCATGTCAGCTGCAAGTAATGACAGTTTTACTTCTTCCTTCCAATTTGAATGTCTTTAATTTATTTTCTTTGAATGATGCTGTGCCTTGTACTTCTAGTGTTTTAGATGTCGTAAGAGTGGGCATCTGTGTGTTGTTCCTGATTTAGAATGATAGTTAACAGCTTTTTGTCACTGAATAGGATATCATCACTGTCTGTTATAAATCACCTTTATTATGTTCAGTCGACAACATGGACTCTACAGTCCATGGAATTCTCTAGGCTAGAATGCTGCAGTGGGCACAGTGCAACTTCCACTTTCACTTCCATTATGTTCAGAAATATTCCCTCCATATCAAGTATGGTGAGAGTTTTTGAAATGAATGAATATTGAATTTTGACAAATGCTTTTACAGCATCTCTTGAGATGATCATGTGATTTTTGTCCTATTTCCTAATGTGGTGTACAGCATTGACTGATTTGCAGATATTGAACCATCCTTGTACCCCTGGAATAAGTCCATCTTGATCATGGTATATGAAGGTTTCAATGTGATATCGAATCTGGTTCTCTCATATTTTGTTAAGAATATTCACATCTACTTTCAACAGAAATATTGGCATTGAGATTCTTTATTGGTAGTGTCTTTTGTTTGATGTTAGGAAAATAATAGCTTCATAAAACATTTGGTAGTACTCCATTTTCTCAATATATTGGAATATTTTGACACTGTCGGGTATAAGCTCTTCTGTATACGTTTGTAAACTTTCTGCTGTGAAGCTGTGCGGTCATGTACTTTATTTTACTAAGAGATTCTTAATTATAAATTCAATTTCACTACTACTGTTTCAAGTATTCAGATTATACTTTCCTTCCTAATTCATTTTTAAAAGTTGTATGGTCCTAGAGATTTGTCAGTTTCTTCTAGATTGCCCAATTGTTTGGCATATAACTCTTTGTAGTATTCTCTTATGATTTTCCCCTATTGCTGTGATGTTGGCTGTAATGTCTCCTTTGCATTTGTTTGTTTGTGTCATCTATCTTTTATTTTTGATGAACCTGCCTAAAGATTTATTTTGTTTATTTTTTTCAAAAAAAAATCTCTTCAATTAACTAACAATTCTTTTACTTTAGGAAAGGGCAAGTCTCAATTTTATTAATGTCCTCTCTGATCTTTATTTTTGCCTTCATTCGGAGGATTTGGGACTTTATTTATTCTTCTTTTTCTACTTCATTTATATAGTAAGTTAAGCTGTTTATTTCAGTTTCTCTCCCCGTCTTGAGTAAAGCATCTGTCACTATGCAAATTCCCCTAGAACTGCTTTTGCTAAATACAATAGATTTTGGAAAGATGGTGTTTTTATTAGTCTCAAAGTATTCTCTAATTCCCTTTTTGATTTCTTCATTAGCTCATTGCTATTAAGTAGCATGTTGTTTCGTCTCCATATGGTTGTGTTTCTCCCATATTCCCGTCCTGTAATTGATTTCTTATTTTGTACCATTGTGGTTAGAAAAACTGCTTGATATTATTTCCTTCTTCTTAAATGTGCTAAGACTTGTTTTGTGATCTAGCATATGATCATCCCTGAATAACTGTCCTGTGAGCACTTGAAGGTGTGTATTCTTCTATTTTTGGATAGACTATGCCAGGTGGTTCAGAGGTAAAGAATCTGCCTGCAACACAGAAGATGCAGATCTGATTCCTGGGTCAGCAAGTTCCCCTGAAAAAGGAAATGCAATAAACTCCAGTTTTCTTGCCTGGGTAACCCCATGGACAAAGGAGCCTGGAAGGATACAGCCCATGCGGTTTCAGAAGAGTCAGACAACTTAGTAACTGAAGAACAACAACAAATGCTGTAGGTATCAATTAGGTTCAACTAATCTAATCTGTTATTTAAGACTACAGATTTCTTATTGCTTTTCTATCAGGATGCTCTGTCCATTGATGTAATAGGGTGTTTAATGTAGTTAGTGTTTAATTTGCAATTCACTTGTCTTTTAATTTTCATACTAGATTATCTACTTGGTTAATCCACAGCCTTTAATATGTGTTTGTGTGTACTTGTGGGAGCTTTTTCCTTCTGCGTCGATTTTTACTTCTTTTTCCACTTAGAGAAGACTCTTAAATATTTCCTTCCGAGTTGGTTTAGTATGGATAGGCTCTTAGATTTTGCTTGTTGGAGAAATTCTTCTCTCCAATTTGCGATGATAATTTTGCAGGGTAGAGTATTATTGCCTGCAAATTTTTCCCTTCCAGCACGTGAAATATTAATTTTTGACCCCATTCTCTCTCTTTTTCTTCTACGACGCCAATAAATTGAATGTTAGTATACTTGTTTAGAAGTCTCTAAAACTGTTCTCCTTTTTAACTTGTTTTTCGTTTTTTTATTCCTATTGGGCCATTTCCATAATTTTACGTTCCAGAAATTTTTCCTTCTTGTGTATTGACAACTCTCACTTTGGTGAGAGGTGGGGCTAGATATAGAGGGTCCAGAACCAGTGCCAGGAATGAGCCAGGACTTCTCCTATGCTCAGTAGCCAACCCTGCCTATTGGGGAGTTAGGTTGAGTATCCAGTTGAGGCTAAGAAACCCTGAGGTTCAGGTCAAAGCTGATTCCACTCCATGTAAGTGTGTGCTGAATCCCCTTCCAGCATTGGAAATTGTGCCCCAAAAGAAGGAAGTCTGAGGCAAAAAGGGGTGCCAATAGTGGCTTGAGTGCATACTGCGACAGTCCCAGCACACCAGGGTTCCAGACACTCCCACTCTTCAGCCTCCAAAATTACTCGTAATAGCTGCTCTCAGCGAGTTCAGATGTATGGAATAAGTTGACTCCACTCCTGGCACCTGTACCTTCTATTCAGCCATGGAAGCCTTTGCCGTAGTGTGGGAAGTGGTGTTCTACGAAATAAGAGGGGCTGGAATAGGCATTCAGAGTGGTTTAGGTCATGACCGGACATTGTTATGGGGAAAATCCAAAATCCTGTGTAATTTCAACATGTTTCCTCTGCCTTGCTGTGTGAGAAAGGAAACGTGCTGTTGCCTCCGCAAACTCTTCACATAGAGATAAGTAAATAAAATCCCAACAACCCAAACAAAAGAGGAAGAGATAGAGAATCTAGTTGATAAAGTATTCCGAGTAATGATAGTGAAAATGATTCAAAATCTTGAAAACAAAATGGAGTTAAAGATAAATAGCCTGGAGAAAAGGATCAAGAAGATGCAAGAAAGGTTTATCAAGCACCTAAGAGAAATAAAAAAGAGTCAACACATAAGGAATAATGCAATAAATGAGATCCAAAACACTCTGGAGGGAACCAAGAATAGAATAAAAGAGGCAGAAGATAGGATACGTGAAATAGAAGATAGACTGGTATAAATAAACAGAGAAAAAAAAGAGAAACAAATTAAAAGAAATGAGGACAATTTTAGAGACCTCTGGGACAATGTTAATCACCGCAAAATTTGAATCATAGGAGTCCCAGAAGAGGAAGACAAAAAGAAAGACGATGGGAACGTACATTAGGAGATGATAGTTGAAAAGTTCCCTAAAATGGGGAAAGAAATATTCACCCAAGTTCAAGAAAGTCACCGAGTCCCTAACAGGAAAAACCCAAGGCAAAACACACCAAGACACGTATTAATAAAATTAACAAAGATCAAAGACAAAGAACAAATATTAAAAGCAGCCAGGGAAAAACAGCAAATAATGCACAGGGGGATTCCCAGAAGAATACAGCTGATCTTTATATAGAAACTCTTTAAGCCAGGAGGGAATGGCAGGGGATACTTACAGTGATGAAAAAAAATAGTGTACAGCCCAGATTACTATCCCCAGCAAGGATTTCATTCAAATACGAAGGAGAAATCCAAAGCTTTACACACAAGCAAAAGCTGAGAGAATTCAGCATCACCAAACTAGTTCGCCCACAAATCCTAAAGGACCTTCTCCAGACAGGAAGCAGAGAAAGGGGGTATAAACCTGAACCCAAAACAAGAAAGTAAATGGCAATGGGATTATACTTATCAATAGTTACCTTAAATGTAAATGGGTTGAATGCCCATACCCAAAGTGAAATCCTGGCTGAATGGATACAAAAACAAGACCCCTATATATATTGCCTACCAGAGATCCACCACAAAAAGAGGGACACATAGAGACTGAAAGGGAAGGGCTGGAAAAATATATTCCACCCAAATAGAGACCAAGAGGAAAGGAGTAGCAATACTCATATCAGATAAAATAGACTTTAAGACATAGGCTGTAAAAAGAGACAAAGAAGGACACTATATGGCGATGAAAGGATCAATCCAAAAACAAGATATAACAAATATAAACATATATGCACCCAACACAGGAGCACTGCAATATGTAAGACAAATGTTAATATTTATGAAAGGGGAAATTAACAATAACTCATAAGCGTGGGAGACTTTGATACCCTACTCACACCTATGGATAGATCGACTAAACAGAAAAGGACTAAACAGAAAGGACTAAACAGAAAAGGAGTAAACAAAAAGGAGAGTGAAAAGGTTGGTTTGAAGCTCAACATTCAGAAAACAAAGATCATGGCATCTGGTCCCAGCACTTCATGGGAAATAGTTGGTAAAACAGTGGAAATAGTGTCAGACTTTATTTTGTTTAGTCTCCGAAATCATTGCGGATGCTGATTGCAGCCATGAAATAAAAGACGCTAACTCCTTGGAAGGAAAGTTATCACAAACATAAATAGTACATTAAAAAGCAGAGACATTGCCAACAAAGATCTGTCTAGTCAAGGCTATGGTTTTTCCAGTGGTCATGTATGGATGTGAGAGTTGGACTATAAAGAAATCTGATCGCCGAAGAATGGATGCTTTTGATCTGTGGTGCTGGAGAAGACTCTTTAGAGTCCCTTGGACTGCAAGGAGATCCAAGCCATCCATTCTAAAGGAGATCGTTCCTGGGTGTTCATTGGAAGGATTGATGCTAAAGCTGAAACTCCAATACTTTGGCCACCTCATGCGACGAGTTGACTCACTGGAAAACACTCTGCTGCTGGGAAGGATTGGGGGGTGGGAGGAGAAGCGAAAGACTGTGAATGAGATGGCTGGATGGCATCAGCAACACGATGGACATGAGTTTGAGTGAACCTCGGGAGTTGGTGTTAGACAGGGAAACCTAGCGTGCTGTGATTCATGGGGTCGCAAAGAGTCGGACACGACTGAGCAACTGAACTGGACTGAACTGATAGCTCTCTGTATATAGTATCATGTCAAATACAATTAGACACAGTTTTACTTCTTCCTTCCAAATTGGATGTCTTTTATTTATTTTCTTTGAATGTTTTCTGTGCATAGTTCTTTTCGTGTTTTAGAAGTGGCAAGAGTTTTCATCTGTGCCTTTTTTCCTGATTTAGAGGGATAGCTTTCAGCTTTTTGCAACTGAATATGGTATCATCTCTGTTACTTACAAATCACCTTTATTATGTTCACAGGACCACATGGACTATACAGTCCATGGAATTCTCTAGGCCAGAAAATGGGAGTGGGCATAGTGTGACTTCCATTTTCACATTCATTATGTTCAGATATATTCCATCCATATCAAGTATAGTGAGAATTTTTAAATGGATGAATATGAATTTTCCGTATGCTTTTACGTCATATGTTGAGGTGATCATGTTATCTTTGTCCTCTTTCCTAATGTGGTGTACCACACTGACTTATTTGCAGACATTGAACCATCCTTTTACCCCTGGAATAAGTCCATCTTGATCATGGTATATGATGGTTTCAATGTGATGTTGAATTTAGTTCTCTCCTATTTTGTTAAGAATATTCATATCTATATTCAACAGAAATATTTGCATTGAGTTTTCTTTTTTGGTGGTTTCTTTGTCTGGTTTTGGCATTAAAAAAATAATAGCTTCGTAAAAAATTTGAGAGTACTTCATTTTCTTAATTTTTTGGAAGACTTTGAATTTGTTGGGTATAAGTTCTTCTGTATATTTGTGTAAACATTCTGCTATAAAGCTGTGTGGTCCTGAACTTTATTTTACTAAGAGATTTTTTTTATAAATTCAATTTCACTACAACTGTTTCAACTATTCATATTACATATTCCTTCCTGATTGAGTTTTGTAAGGTTTTATGGTCCTAGAGATTTGTCAGTTTCTTCTAGGTGGTCCTGTCATAATTTTTCCCTATTGCTGTGATGTTGGCTGTAATGTCTCCTTTGCATTTGTTTTTCTGAGTCATCTATCTTTTATTTTTGATGAATCTGGTTAAAGACTTAATTACTTTGTTAATCTTTTCAAAAAATATCCTTTCACTTAACAGTTTTTTTCTTACTTTAGGAAAGGGGAAGTCTCAATTTTATTAATGTCCTCTCTGATCTTTATTATTGCCTTCATTCTGAGGATTTGGGGCTTTATTAATTTTTCTCTTTCTACTTCATTTATATAGTAAGTTAAGTTATTTATTTCAGTTCCCCCCCACCCCCCGCCTTGAGGGAAGCTTCTGTCACTATACAATTTTTCCCTAGAACTGCTTTGGCTAACTCAAATAGATTTTGTAAAGTTGGTGTTGTTATTAGTCTCAAAGTATTTTCTTAATCCGTTTTTGATTCCTTCATTAGCTCAATGGTATTTAGCAGCATGTTGTTTCGTCTCAATATGTTTGTGTTTGTCCCATATTCCACTCCTGTAATTGACTTCTATTTTGTACCATTGTGGTCATAAAAAGTGCTTGATATAATTTCTGTCTTCTTAAATGTGCTGAGGCTTGTTTTGTGGCCTAGCATTTGATCATCCCTGAAAAAACGTCCTGCCCATTGAAGGTGTGTATCCTTCTACTTTTGGATAGACTGTGCCATGTGGCTCAAAGGTAAAGAATCTGCATGCAACGCAGAAGATGCAGATTTGATCCCTGAGTCAGCCAGATACCAAGGGAAAGGAAATGCAACAAACTCTATGTTCTTGCCTGGGGAATCCCATGGACAGAGGAGCCTGGAGGGATACAGCACACGGGGTTTCAAAAGAGTCAGACAACTTAGTAACTGAAGAACAACAACAAATGCTATAGATATCTATTCAGTTCAAGTACTCTAATCTGTAATTTAAGACTACAGTTTTTTTAATTGCTTTTCTATCAGGATGCTCTGTCCATTGATGTAATAGGGTGTTTAATGTAGTTAGCATTTAACTTGCAATTCACTTGCCTTTTAATTTTCATACTAGATTATCTACTCGGATGATCGACAGCCTTTACTATCAGTTTATATATACTGCTGGGAGTTTTTCCCTTCTCTGTAGATTTTTACTTCTTTTTCCACTAAGAGAAGACTTTTAATATTTCCTTAAGAGTTGGTTTAGTATTAATAGGCTCTTAGATTTTGCTTGTCTGAGAAATTCTTCTCTCCAAATCGCGATGATAATCTTACTGAGTAGAGTATTATGGGTTGGAAGCTTTCCCCTTGCAGCACGTTAAATATACATTTTTCACTCCCTTCTCTCTTTTCCTTCTATGACCCCGGTAAATTGAATAATAGTATACTATGTTGTTTAGAATCTCTTAAACTGTTCTCCTTTTTAACTTGTTTTTCGTTTTGTTTTTCCTACTGGGCAATTTCCATATTTTTCCGTTCCAGATTAATTTTGTTTCTTGTGTATTGGCAACTCTCACTTTGGTGAGAGGAGGGGCTGCAGATAAAGGTTCCAGATCCAGTGCCAGCTATGAGGCTGGACTTCTCCTGTGCTTAGTATCCATCCCTGCCTATAAGGGAGTTAGGCTGAGTATCCAGTTGATAGTACAGAAGCCCTGAATTTCAGGTCCATGTTGATTCCATTTCATGTAAGTGTGTACTGTATCCCCTTCCAGCACTGGAAATTTTGTCACTAAAGAATGAAGTGCTGGAGCAAGAAGGGGTGTCCAATATGGGCTTGGGTGCATACTGGGACAGTCCCAGCACACCCTTCAGAGTTCCAGATACTCTCATGTGCCACCTCCATAAGCACTGGTAATGGATGCTCTCAACTTGATCAGATGTAGGCAGATCTGATTAGCCTCCAGTTCTGGCACCTGTACATTTTTCTTAGCCATGGACTCTTTTGCCATAGTTGTGGGAAGGGGTGTTCTATGAAATAAGAGGGGCTGGAGTAGATATTCAGAGTGGGTTACCTCATGACCTGGCATTGCTATGGGGAAACAGCCAAAATCCTGTGTAATTTCAACGTTTCCTCTGACTTGCTTTGTGAGTAAGCAAACGTATGGTTGCCTCCGAAAACTATTCACATAGAGATAAACAAATATAGGCCCACCAACCCAAAGGAAAGAGGAAGAGATAGGGAATCTACCTGATGAAGAATCTGAATAATGATAGTGAAAATGATCCACAATCTTGAAAACAAAATGGAATTACAGATATATAGCCTGGAGACAAGAATCAAGAAGATGAAAGAAAAGTTTAATAATCACCTAGAAGCAATAATAAAGAGTCAATACATAAGGAATAAAGCAATAGAAGAGATCCAAAACACTCTGGAGGGAACCAACAGAATAACAGAGGCAGAAGATAGGATAAGTGAGATAGAAGATAGAATGGTATAAATAAATGAAACAGAGAGGAAAAAAAGAAAACCGAATTAAAAGAAATGAGGACAATCTCACAGGCCTCTGGGACAATGTTAAACGCCACAATATTCCAATCATAGGAGTTCCATCAGAGGAAGACAAAAAGAAAGACCATGGGAAAATACTTTATTAGACGATAGTTGAAATGTTCCCTAAAATGGGGAAGGAAATATTCACCAAAGTCCAAGAAACCAGAGAATCCCACGCTGCAAAAATCCAAGGCAAAACATCACAAGACACATATTAAAAAAAAAAAATTAATAAAAATCAAAGACAAAGAACAAATATTAAAAGCAGCAAGGGAAAAACAGCAAATTAAACACAAAGGGATTCTCACAAGGATAACAGCTGATCTTTCAATAGAAACTTTTCAGGCCAAGAGAGAATGGCAGGGCATACTTACAGTGATGAAAGAAAATAGCCTAAGGCCTAGATAATTGTACCCAGCAAGGATCGCATCCCAATATGAAGTGGAAATCCCAAGCTTTACACATGAGCGAAAGATGAGAGAATTCAGCATCACCAAACCAGCTCTCCAACAAATGCTAAAGGACCTTATCTAGACAGGAAGCAGAGAAAGGGGGTATGAATTCGAAACCAAAATAATAAAGTAAACGGCAATGGGATCATCCTTATCAATAATAACCTTAAATGTAAATGGGTTGAATGCCCCAACCAAAAGAAATGACTGACTGAATGGTTACAAAAACAAGACCCCTATATATGTTGTCTACAACATACCCACCTCGAAACGAGGGAAACATACAGACTGAAAGTGAAGGACTGGAAAAACATGTTCCCCACAAATAGAGACTAAAATATAGGAGGAGTAGTAATACTCATATCAGTTAAAATACATTTAACAAAGAAGGACACTACATGATGATCAAAGGTTCAATCCAAAGACCAAATATATTAATTATAAATATATATGCACCCAACACAGGAGCACTGCAATATATAAGACAAAAGTTAACAATTTTGAAAGGGGGAATTAACAATCACAATCAGAGTGGGAGACTTTAATATCCCACTCACACCTATGGATAGATGGACTAAACAAAATGAACAAGGAAACACAAAAAGTTTTCAATCCCTGGTCAGGAACGAAGATCCCACAAACTGCATGGTGCCCCCCACCCCAAAAATTTATCTATCTGTGGTGATCCTGTTTGCCATATGCACAGGGATTCGGCCACCTCCACGGCCCTGCCCTTGGGAACACACTCCTCCGCCAAATTTCTTAGATTAACAGTGGTCTAATTGATATTTGGTCTGTTCCCTCCAAACATTATTTGAATCGTTGGGAGTGCTAGCTGTGGGTTTTAGTTGTATCAGCATTTTTTGCCTCCTGAGCACCATTAGCTGAGAGCATAGGCGAGTGATGCAACAAAGTCCTTTATGATGTAGGTGTGCAGGAGGTGATTTCTGCCTGCTTTTCTGAGGGGAATTTTGACATTCACCATCCCTCTGTTTAAACCTTTTCCCATTTGGGTTCTGGCAATCTAGACCCTAATGTCATTCCACACCCAAAACAAAGGCAGTAACACCACTTCACTAAGCCTTGTCACTGAGATCAATTGTTAAGGAGGGTTATCCATCTTCAGTGCAGCTTCCTGACCCAGTCCAGACCTCTACTGTCTGCTTAACTGGGTGACTGAGGTCTGTTCCCAATCTTCTGGGACTCCAAACCCAACCCCACTCAGGTGCCCACTTCTTCTCTCCCTCCCCTCCTTTCCCATCAAAAAATTCACACACACACACAAATATCATCTTTTCACAATTTGATGTTTATTTTCATGGCATCCATCAGTTTACTATATTAGTGTGAGGGTCGGTCTTTTCCTGGTTGGCCATTTGTAAGAAAGCAGACCTCGGGAGAAGCAATTCTAAATTGTCTGACTTTTAGTATTCAGTTACTGGCTGCCCACGTTGTACTTCTCCAGGATCTCTCTTTCTGGGGCTGCTGAGTTTACCTTCTCTTTCGACTCTGCCTCCTTCTTGGACTCTGCCTCATATTTTGGTACATTTTTCAGCGTTGATCCAGTGTCTTACCTGCAAAGGAACAGATAAACCAGTTTGCTTTGTTTGGTTTCTTCACCATGTTTGACTGAGTGGCATATGATTTGGTTTTCTTTCTCAAAGTCCTTTATAGAGGTCTTCTGACCCTTATGGTCATATTTCGTGCCAGGAAAGAAAAGAGAAGTGCATGAGTTTTGAGGAAAGAGTATAGCAACTGTATTTGAAGGGAGATTTCATGAAAAGGGATGTGGGCTGATGAGGGCTTTTGTGCCAGGCAAGAGCAGTGTAGTGGTCTTCAGCAGCAAAATCAATGGAGAACATGGGGAACATAGACGGAGTCATTTTACCTTCACATGTCCTCTGCATCTCTGTCGACAATCGGTTGTCTTTCTTGCTTTCATCCTTGGAATAAACTGCATTGCAACGCTTCTCTGCTTCTGTGGCTTCTTGGTTAACTTAGTCATGATGATCCCACGAAGTGGCCTAACCCAGGTTCTCTGCCTCTGATCCCCCTATATGTACCTTCTCAGGAAAATGAGGAGCCACACCCTTCAATCTGATTGGTCAGCTAGTCACTCACCCATTCGTGGCCTTGTGGTGTTAGACATCACAATGTACCACTTTGCCCATTAACATGGTCTCGTGGAGGCTGAGGGTTCCATGATACAACTTACCCACTGCTGACACCTCTTTGTGTCTGATTCTTAGGAGTGGTGATTCAGGGGCATGGTGTTTCTGTTCATGACCCTCAGACGTTCCTTCAGTGCCCTTTATTCTTTGACTTATATGTCTCCCTTCAACACTCCTGCCTCCTCCATTCCTGTATGAACACTTTTCATCCTATTTCAGCACTTCAGAGTCCTCTCGTCACTTCATATCTAGACCACCCTCTTCCTACTGTAGGTTTTTCAGGGGCTTAAGGAAGTTATAAGCAAGCACTTAACATGGAAAAAGGAATTTAAGTACACTTTGTATGTTTTTTCTACTCCAATGAGCTTCAGAGACCCCAGGATTTGGTGAATCTTCAGTCTGTTGTCCCGAGGTCAATACACCGTCTCCATAAGATTAAACATCAGAGCAAAGAAAGTGTTCAGTGTCTTCTCCACTAATATTGTTGGGAACAATTCAACTCTCATGTTGAGTAGGGAAACTCAACTTGTCCCATGTACCAGAAATATATTCCTGAGTTAAAAAAACGAGGAAAAAAAAAAAAAAGTAAAATGCCAAAGGCAAGAGTCACAGGACTACTGCACCAGGGACTCTTGACTGAATCACATCCCCAGTGGTCCCTCATTGACAGTTATCTTCATATAGGGCCCACTGTGTAGCTGACCAATAGCTGTGCAGGAGATGTACCAGAAGATACCTCATTGAGAGTTGCTTGCTTATGGGCGGGTCTAAGGGATGCACTGTCCAATTGCTGAGCAAGACCTGTTGCTTAGTAACAGGATGTGGAGTAGTAAGACACAGCAATGGCTACCTGCCAAGTGTTGTGTTCATGCTGCTCTGTTACATAAGGATACTTTGGGTCCAGCGTGATGGAATATTTTTCATTGACTCCTTTCCAACCTCAGATTTCGATTTCACATGATTGTTTAACTTTTGTATATCATTCTTTTCATTGTATTCCCAGGCATGTCTGTCAGCAGTGCTTATCTATATGCCCCTCCAATAGCTGCCACCTGATCCCATGTGCAGCATAAAGTATAGCTAATATTTCAAACCCAACAAGAATGTGAAGGCCATCCCACCTCAAGAATTCTTTTGGCAAACCTTAATATCACAGTGATTCTTATTCTATTCATAGTATAACAGAGCAGGATGATTGAAATTCAAAAAGTATAAAAATGAAATAGAAAACCATTAAATATGTCTATAGAAATACATATATACTGTTAATATTTTGTCTTTTTTCTTCTACCTAAATGTTAATGATGTATATATTATATGTATTATATAATGTTAGAATATAGAATACACATATATTTGGATGAACATGTATACATCAGTGAATTTTTTTTTAATTTGTAGACATTGAATCAAACTATATGCACTATTGTATCCTTCGTTTTCTATACAATATGTTGGAAGAATTTTTCCATCTCAACAAACATGTATCTGCCATTATTTCTAAGGATTACTATAGTACTCAAATGCTTGCTAAACAATAGTCCATGAGAGTGCTTTGAAGAGAGGAACCATGTGTTCTTTTGTCACTCATTGCTCCATATCTTTTCTATTGGAAATACGGCTGTAATACACATTGGAATTCATGTATCTTTTCAAATTAGTGTTCATCGTCTTCTGAAATATACCTCGGAGTGGAATTGCTGGGTAAATTGGTAGTTGTTTTAGTTTTTTGAGAAACTTTAGTTTTCCATAGAGACTGCACAAATTTACAAGGGCTTCCCTTTCTCCACATCCTTGTCAATATTTGTTATTTTCTGATTTTTGATCTGATGATAGCCATTCTAGTGAGTGTGCGGTGATATCTCCTTGTGATTTTGGTTTGAATTTCTCTGACAGTTAGTGAGGTTCAGCATTTTTTCATGTGTCATCTGTAATCTTCTTTGGAGGAAATCAGATCTTCCCATTGTTTTATTTTTGGCTAGTTTAATTGTTTTTTAATATCGAGTTGAATAATCTGTTTAGATAATTTGGATATTCACCCCTTATAATCATATCTTTTCCAAATACTTACTGCCATTCAGTAAGTTGTCTTTTCATTTTGTCAGTGTTTTCGTTTGCTGTTCAAAAAGCTTTTAATTTTAATTAGATTTCATATTTTCTTTTGCTTCCTTTGCCTTAGGAGACAGGCGAAAAAACGTTGCTATGAATTATGTCAAAGAGTGTTCTGCCTATATTTTCTCCTAGGGTTTCATACTTTCCAGTCTTTCATTGAGGATTTTATTTCACCTTGATTTCATCTGTTTGATCATTTTTTTGTAAGCTGAAACTCCAATGCTTTGACCACCTTATGAGATGCATAAACTCACTGGAAAAGACTCTGATGCTGGGAGGGATGGCGGGCGGGATGAGAATGTGACAACAGAGAATGATGTGTCTGGATGGCATCACCAACTCGATGGACATGAGTTTGAGTGAAATCCGGGGGTCAGTGTTGGACAGGGAGTCCTGGTGTGCTGTGATTCATGGGGTCGCAAAGAGTCAGACAAGACTGAGCGACTGAACTGAACTGAACTGAACTGATAGCTTTCTGTATAGTATCATGTCAACTGCAAGTAGTGACACTTTTACTTCTTCCTTCCAATTTGGATGACTTTTATTTATTTTCTTTGAATGATTGTTGTGCCTAGTATTTCTAGTGCTTTAGAAGTGGCAAGAGTGAGCAGCTGTGTCTTATTCCTGATTTAGAGGGATAGCTTTTCCGGCTTCTTCCCACGGAATATGATATCATCTCTGTTTGTTATAAATCATCTTTATTATGTTCAGACGACAAAATGGACTATACTGCCCATGGAATTCTCTAGGCCAGAGTACTGGGATGGGCACAGTGTGCGTTCAACTTTCACTTTCATTATGCTCAGATATATTCACTCCATATAAAATATGGTGAGCGTTTTTGAAATGAATGAATATTGAATTTTGACAAATGCTTTTATAGCATCTGTTGAGATGATCATGTGATTTTTGTCCTTCTCTTTCTTAATGTGGTGTACCACACTGACTAATTAGCAGATATTGAACCATCCTTGTACCCCCGGAATAAGTCCACCTTGATCGTGGTATATGATATTTTCAATGTGATGTTGAATTTGGTTCTCTCATATATTGTTAAGAATATTCACATCTATATTCAACAGAAACATTGGCATTGAGTTTTCTTTTTTGGTGGTGTCTTTGTCTGGTTTTGTTGTTAGGAATATAATAGCTTCATAAAAAATTTAGGAGTACTCCATTTTCTCCATTTTTGGAATATTTTGAGAATGCTGGGTATAAGCTCTTCTGTATATGTTTGTAAACATTTTTCTGTGAATCTGTGTGGTCCTGAACTTTAATAAGATATATGTTTTTTTTTCTTATAAATTCAATTTCACTGCTAGTGTTTCAACTCTTCAGACGATACATTCCTTCGTGATTCACTTTTGTACGTTTGTATGGTCCTAGAGATTTGTCAGTTTCTTCTAAGTTGCCCAATTGTTTGGTATATAACTATTTTTAGTATCCTCTTATGATTTTTCCCTGTTTGTATGATGTTGGCTGTAATGTCTCCTTTGCATTTGTTTATTTGAATTATATTTCTTTATTTTTGATGAACCTGACAAAAGACTTAATTATTTTGTTTATATTTTCAAAAGATATCTTTAACTGATTTTTTTACTTTATTAAAGGGGAAGTCTCAATATTATTAATTTCCTCTCTGATCTTTATTATTGCTTTCATTCTGAGGATTTGGGGCTTTATTTATTCTTCTTTTTCTACTTCATCTGTATAGTGAGATAAGTTGTTTATTTCATTTTCTCCTCCCACCTTGAGGGAAGCATCTGTTACTATACAATTTCCCCTTAAACCGCTTTTGCTCAATCCAATAGATTTTGGAAAGTTGGTGCTTTTATTAGTCTCAAAGTATTTTCTGATTCCCTTTTTGATTTCTTCATTAGCTCATTGGTATTTAGTAGCATGTTGTTACCTCTCCATATTTTTGTGTTTGTCCCGTATTCCCCTCCTGTAATTGATTTCTTTTTTTTTTTTGTAATTAATTTATTTTTTATTGGAGGCAAATTATTTTACAATATTATATTGGTTGGTTTTGCCATACATTGAAATGAATTCGCCCCCCCGGGTTTACATAAGTTCCCCCTCCTGAACCCCCCTCCCACCTCCCTCCTCCCTTTATCCTCCCTCTGGGTCATCCCCGCATGCCAGCCCCGAGCATCCTATAACATGCATTGACCCTGAACTAGTAATTCATTTCACATATGACAACATACGTGTTTCAATGACATACTCCCAAATCATCCCACCCTCACCCTCTCCCACAGAGTCCCAAAGACTGATCTATACATCTGTGTCTCTTTTGCTGTCTCGTATACAGGGTTATTATTTGCATCTTTCTAAACTCCATATATATGCTTTAGTATGCTGTATTGGTGTTTTTCTTTCTGGCTTACTTCACTCTGTATAATAGGCTCCAGTTTCATCCACCTCATTAGAACTGATTCAAATGTATTCTTTTTAATGGCTGAATAATACTCCATTGTGTATATGTACCAAAGCTTTCTTATCCATTCGTCTGCAGATGGACATCTAGGTTGCTTCCATGTCCTGGCTATTATAAACAGTGCTGCAATAAACATTGGAGTACATGTGTCTCTTTCAATTCTGGTTTCCTCGGTGTGTATGCCCAGGAGTGCGATTGCTGGATCATATGGCAGTTCTATTTCCAGTTTTTTGAGGAATCTCCACAGTGTTCTCCATAGTGGCTGTACTAGTTTGCATTCCCACCAACAGTTTAAGAGGGTTCCTTTCTCTCCACATCCTCTCCAGCATTTATTGCATGTAGACTTTTGGATAGCAGCCATTCTGACAGGTGTGAAATGGTATCTCATTGTGGTTTTGATTTGCATCTCTCTGATTATGAGGGATGTTGAGCATTTTTTCATGTGTTAGCCATCTGTATGTCTTCTTTGGAGAAATATCTGTTTAGTTCTTTGGCCCATTTTTTGATTGGGTCATTTATTTTTCTGGAATTGAGCTGCAGGAGCTGCTTGTATATTTTGGAGATTAATCCTTTATCAGTTGCTTCATTTGCTATTATTTTCTCCCATTCTGAAGGCTGTCTTTTCACCTTGCTTATAGTTTCCTTTGCTGTGCAGAAGCTTTTGATTTTAATCAGGTCCCATTTGTTTATTTTTGCTTTTATTTCCAATATTCTGGGAGGTGGGTCATGGAGGATCCTGCTGTGATTTATGTCGGGGTGTGTTTTGCCTACGTTCTCCTCTAGGAGTTTTATAGTTTCTGGTCTTACATTTAGCTTTCTAATCCATTTTGAGTTTATTTTGGTGTATGCTGTTAGGAAGTGTTCTAGCTCCATTCTTTTACAAGTGGCTGACAATTTTCCCAGCACCACTTGTTAAAGAGATTGTCTTTTCTCCACTGAATATTCTTGTCTCCTTTGTCAAAGATAAGGTATCCGTAGCTGCATGGGTTCATCTCTAGGCTTTCTATTTTGTTTCATTGATCTATATTTCTGCCTTTATGCCAGTACCATACTGTCTTGATCACTGTGGCTTTGCAGTGGAGCCTGAAGTCCAGCAGGTTAATTCACCCAGTTCCATTCTTCTTCCTCAAGATTGCTTTGGCTATTCGAGGTTTTTTGTATTTCCATACAAATTGTGAGATTATTTGTTCTAGTTCTGTGAAAAATATCGTTGGTAGCTTGATAGGGATTGCATTGAATGTATAAATTACTTTGGGTAGTATACTCATTTTTACAATATTTATTCTTCCAATCCATGAGCATGGTATATTTCTCCATCTTTTAGTGTCCTCTTTGATTGCTTTCAGTAGTGTTTTATAGTTTTCTATGTACAAGTCTTTTGTTTCCTTAGGTAGATATATTCCTAAGTATTTAATTCTTTTCGTTGCAACAGTGAATGGAATAGTTTCCTTAATTTCTCTTTCTATTTTCTCATTATTAGTGTATAGGAATGCAAGGGATTTCTGTGTGTTGATTTTATATCCTGCAACATTACTGTAATCATTGATTAGCTCTAGTAGTTTTCTGGTAGAGTCTCTAGGGTTTTCTGTGTAGAGGATCATGTCATCAGCGAACAGTGAATGTTTTACTTCTTTTTTTCCAATTTGTATTCCTTTTATGTCTTTTTCTGCTCTGATTGCTGTAGCCAAAACTTCTAGAACTATGTTGAAGAGTAGTGGTGAGAGTGGGCACCCTTGTCTTGTTCCTGACTTTAGGGGAAATGCTTTCAGTTTTTCACCATTGAGGATAATGTTTGCTGTGGGTTTGTCATATATAGCTTCTATTATGTTCAGGTATGTCCCTTCTATTCCCACTTTCTGGAGGGTTTTTATCATAAATGGATGTTGAATTTTGTCGAAGGCTTTCTCTGCATCTATTGAGATAATCATATGATTTTTATGTTTCACTTTGTCAATGTGGTGTATTACGTTGATTGATTTGCGGATATTGAAGAATCCTTGCATTCCTGGGATAAAGCCCACTTTGTCATGATGTATGATCTTCTTAATGTGTTGTTGGATTCTGATTGCAAGAATTTTGTTAAGGATTTTTGCATCTATGTTCATCAGTGATATTGGCCAGTAGTATTATTTTTTTGTGGGATCTTTACCAGGTTTTGGGATTAGGGTGATGGTGGCCTCATAGAATGAGTTTGGAAGTTTCCCTTCCTCAGCAATTTTCTGGAAGAGTTTGAGTAGAATAGGTGTTAGCTCTTCTCTAAATTTTTGGTAGAATTCAGCTGTGAAGCCGTCTGTACCTGGGCTTTTGTTTGCTGGAAGATTCCGGATTACAGCCTCCGTGCTTGTGATGGGTCTGTTCAGATTTTCTATTTCTTCCTGGTTCAGTTTTGGAAAGTTGTACTTTTCTAGGAATTTGTCCATTTCTTCCAGGTTATTCATTTTATTGCCATATAATTGCTGATAGTATTCTCTAATAATCCTTTGTATTACTGTGTTGTCAGTTGTGATCTCTCCATTTTCATTTCTAATTTTATTGATTTGGTTCTTCTCCCTTTGTTTCTTGATAAGTCTGGCTAGTGGTTTGTCAATTTTATTTACCTTCTCAAAGAACCAGCTTTTGGCTTTGTTGATTTTTGCTATGGTCTCTTCTGTTTCTTTTGCATTTATCTCTGCCCTAATTTTTACAATTTCTTTCCTTCTACTGACCCTGGGGTTCTTCATTTCTTTCTTTTCTAGTTGCTTTAGATGTAGAGTTAGGTTATTTAGTTGACTTTTTTCTTGTTTCTTGAGGTGTGCCTGTATTGCTATGAACTTCCCCCTTAGCACTGCTTTTACAGTGTCCCAGAGGTTTTGGGTTGTTGTGTTTTCATTTTCATTCATTTCTATGCATATTTTGATTTCTCTTTTGATTTCTTCTCTGATTTGTTCATTATTCAGCAGCGTGTTGTTCAGCCTCCATATGTTGGCATTTTTAATAGTTTTTCTCTTGTAATTGAGATCTAATCTTACTGCATTGTGGTCAGAAAAAATGCATGGAATGATTTCAACTTTTTTGAATTTACCAAGGCTAGATTTATGGCCCAGGATGTGATCTATCCTGGAAAAGGTTCCGTGTGCGCTTGAGAAAAAGGTGAAATTCATTGTTTTGGGGTGAATTGTCCTATAGATATCTATTAGGTCTAACTGGTCTATTGTATCATTTAAAGTTTGTGTTTCCTTGTTAATTTTCTGTTTAGTTGATCTATCCATAGATGTAAGTGGGGTATTAAAATCTCCCACTATTATTGCATTATTGTTAATTTCCCCTTTCATACTTGTTAGTAATTGTCTTACATATTGCGGTGCTCCTATGTTGGGTGCATAAATATTTATAATTGTTATATCTTCATCTTGGATTGATCCTTTGATCATTATGTAGTTTCCTTCTTTGTCTCTTTTCACAGCCTTTGTTTTAAAGTCTATTTTATCTGATATGAGTATTGCTACTCCTGCTTTCTTTTGGTCTCTATTTGCATGGAATATCTTTTTCCAGCCCTTCACTTTCAGTCTGTGTGTGTCCCTCGTTTTGAGGTGGGTCTCTTGCAGACAACATATATAGGGGTCTTGTTTTTGTATCCATTCAGTCAGCCTTTGTCTTTTGGTTGGTGCATTCAACCCATTTACTTTTAAGGTAATTATTGATAAGTACGATCCAGTATCCATTTTCTTTATTGCTTTGGGTTCGAGTTTATACACCCTTTCTGTGTTTCCTGTCTAGAAAAGATCCTTTACCATTTGTTAAGGAGCTGGTTTGGTAATGCTGAATTCTCTCAGCTTTTGCTTGTCTGTAAAGCTTTTGATTTCTCCTTCATATTTGAATGAGATCCTTGCTGGGTACAGTAGTCTGGGCTGTAGGTTATTTTCTTTCATCACTTTAAGTATGTCTTGCCATTCCCTCCTGGCCTGAAGAGTTTCTGTTGAAAGATTGGCTGTTATCCTTATGGGAATCCCCTTGTGTGTTATTTGCTGTTTTTCCCTTGCTGCTTTTAATATTTGTTCTTTGTGTTTGATCTTTGTTAATTTGATTAATATGTGTCTTGGAGTATTTCGCCTTGGGTTTATCCTGTTGGGGACTCTCTGGGTTTCTTGGACTTGGGTGATTATTTCTTTCCCTATTTTAGGGAAGTTTTCAACTCTTATCTCCTCAAGTATTCTTTCATGGTCTTTCTTTTTGTCTTCGTCTTCTGGGATTCCTATGATTCGAATGTTGGAGCGTTTAACATTGTCCCAGAGGTCTCTAATATTGTTCTCATTTCTTTTAATTTGGTTTTCTTTTTTCCTCTCTGTTTCATTTATTTCTACAATTCTATCTTCTAACTCGCTTATCCTGTCTTCTGCCTCTGTTATTCTACTCTTTGTTCCTTCCAGAGTGTTTCTGATCTCATCTATTGCATTATTCATTGTATATTGACTCTTTTTTATTTCCTCTAAGTCCTTATTAAACCTTTCTTCCATCTTCTCAATCTTTTTCTCCAGGTTATTTATTTGTAACTCCATTTTGCTTTCAAGATTTTGAATCATTTTCACCATCAAAATTCGAAATTCTTTATCAGGTAGATTCCCTATATCTTCCTCTTTTGTTTGTGTTGATGGGCATTTATCTTGTTCCTTTACTTGCTGGGTATTTCTCTGCCTCTTCATCTTGCTTATAATGCTTTTCTTGGGGTGGCCTTTCCCTCTTCTGGCCGTTTGTGGAGTTCTCTTTATTATGTAGTTTCCTCGTTGTGTGTGAGGTTGGACAAGTGACTTGTCCACGTTCCCTGGTTACGGAAGCTTGTGTCGATGTTCTGGTGGGTGGAGCTGGATTTGGGGGATGGGCCAGCTGCAGCCGGCTCACTCTGCTCAGTCCTTTATTCTGTGAGCAGGGCTGGCCGAGTTTTAGGTTAGAGCTTTCCGCCTTTTCGTGGGGGAGCTATCCCACAGTCTGCTTTGCTCTCCCCAGTTCTTTCAAATTGTTCTCGCGGCATTCAAGCCCAGTCCTCTCTCTAAGCAGTTCAGCCGGCTCCTCCCTGCCCAGCCCCCGCTTGCTATGGCGTATGCAGGCATCTGCGCTGCTTCTCCGCTGGGAGTTACCGTTTGGCGAGTAGTCTGTGGGTTTTAAAAAAATCTTAAAAAAAAAAGGGTTATATGGCCCTCTGATCTTCCAAGGCTCGCCACAGATTCGCCAGTGAGATTGTTTCCTGGTGTTTGGAAACTTCTCTCTTTTTAAAGCCTCCCTTCCTGGGACGGAGCTCTGTCCTTACTTCTTTTGTCTCGCTTTTTATCTTTTATGTTTTTTCCTACCTCCTTTCGAAGACAATGGGCTGCTTCTCTGGGTGCCTGACGTCCTCTGCCAGCATTCAGAAGTTGTTTTGTGGACTTTACTCCGCATTTAAATGTTCTTTTGATAAATTTGTGGAGGAGAGAGTGGTCTCGCCGTCCTATTCCTCTGCCATCTTGTTCCTCCCCTTGTAATTGATTTCTTCTTTTGTACCACTGTGGTCAGAAAATGTGCTTGATATAATTCCTGTCTTCTTAAATGTGTTGGGACTTGTTTTGTGGCCCAGAATTTGATCATCCCTGAACAAATATCCTGTGCACACTTGAAGGTGTCTAATCTTCTATTTTGTGATAGACTATGCCAGGTGGCTCAGAGGTAAAGTATTTGCCTGCAACGCAGAAAATGCATTTTTGATCCCTGGGTCAGGAAGATTCCCTTGAAAAGGAAATGCATAAAGTCCAGTGTTCTTTCCTGCAATATCCCATGGACAGAGGAGACTGGAGGGCTACAACCAATGGGGTTTCAAAAGAGTCAGAGAACTTAGTAACTGAAGAACAACAACAATTGCTGTAAATTAGAGATTCCAAGGGAACATTTCATGCAAATTTGGGCTCGATAAAGGACAGAAATGGTATGGACCTAACAGAAGCAGAAGATATTAAGAAGAGGTGGCAAGAATACACATAAGAACTGTACAAAAAAGATCTTCACGACCAAGATAGTCACGATAACGTGATCACTGACCTAGAGCCAGACATCTTGGAATGTGAAGTCAAGTGGGCCTTAGAAAGCATCACTACTAACAAAGCTAGTGGAGGTGATGGAATTCCAGTTGAGCTATTACAAGCCTTGAAAGATGATGCTGTGAAAGTGCTGCACTCAATATGCCAGCAGATTTGGAAAACTCAGCAGTGGCCACAGGACTGGAAGAGGTCAGTCTTCATTCCAATCCCAAAGAAAGGCAATGCCAAAGAATGCTCAAACTGCCGGACAATTGCCCTCATCTCACACGCTAGCAAAGTCATGCTCAAAATTCTCCAAGCCAGGCTTCAGCAGTATGTAAACCGTGAACTCCCAGATGTTAAAGCAGGTTTTAGAAAAGGCAGAGGCACCAGAGATCAAATTGCCAACATCCGCTGGATCGTGGAGAAAGCAAGAGAGTTTCAGAAAAACATCTATTTCTGCTTCATTGACTATGCCAAAGCCTCTGACTGTGTCGATCACAATAAACTGTGGAACATTCTGAAAGAGATGGGAATCCCAGACCACCTGACCTGCCTCTTGAGAAACCTGTATGCAGCTCAGGAAGCAACAGTTAGAACTGGACATGGAACAACAGACTGGTTCCAAATAGGAAAAGGTGTACGTCAAGGTTGTATATTGTCACCTTGCTTATTTAAATTATATGCAGAGTACATCATGAGGAACGCTGGGCTGGAAGAAGCACAAGCTGGAATCAAGATTGCTGGGAGAAATATCAATAACCTCAGATATGCAGATGACACTACCCTTATGGCAGAAAGTGAAGAGGAACTCAAAAGCCTCTTGATGAAAGTGAAAGAGGAGAGTGAAAAGGTTGGTTTGAAGCTCAACATTCAGAAAACAAAGATCATGGCATCTGGTCCCATCACTTCATGGGAGATAGATGGAAAAACAGTGGAAACAGTGTCAGACTTTGTTTTTTTGGGCTCCAAAATCACTGCAGATGCTGATTGCAGCCATGAAATTGAAAGACGCTTGCTCCTTGGAAGGAAAGTTATGACCAACCTTGATAGTATATTAAAAAGCAGAGACATTACTTTGCCAACCAAGGTCTGTCTAGTCAAGGCAATGGTTTTTCCCGTGGTCATGTATGGATGTGAGAGCTGGACTGTGAAGAAGGCTGATCGCCGAAGAATCGATGCTTTTGAACTGTGGTGTTGGAGAAGACTCTTGAGAGTCCCTTATACTGCAAGGAGATCCAACCAGTCCATTCTAAAGGAGATCAATCCTGGATGTTCTTTGGAGGGACTGATGCTAAAGCTGAAACTGCAATACTTTGGCCACCTCATGCGACGAGTTGACTCACTGGAAAAGACTCTGATGCTGGGAAAGTTTGGGGGCGGGAGGAGAAGGGGACGACGGAGAATGAGATGGCTGGATGGCATCACCGACTCTGTGGACATGAGTTTGAGTGAACTCCGGGAGTTGGTGATGGACAGGGAGGCCTGGCGTGCTGTGATTCATGGGGTCGCGGAGAGTCGGACACGACTGAGCGACTGAACTGAACTGAACTGAACTGATCTGTTAAATACAACTAATCTAATCTGTAATTTAAGACTACAGAGATTAGTAGAAGATGGTGGAGCAATAGGACCGGGCGACCACTTTCTCCCTGACAAAAGAACACTTGAACAGTGAGTAAATCCCACAACCTCTGAATACCGGAAGAGAACATCAGGCACCCAGAAAAGCAATCCATAGTCTTCGAAAGGAGGTAGGAAATAGTATAAAAGATAAAAAGAGAGGCAAAAAAGGGAGGGATGGGGCTCTGTCCTGAGAAGGGAACCCTGAAAAAAGAGAGAGAGAGAGAGAGAAGTTTCCAAACACCTGGAAATACTCATGGGCGAGTCTGTGGAGAGCCTTTGAACCTCAGAGAGACACATAATCGGAAGGAAAAAAATATATATATAGTTAAATCCCACAGACTAAGTGCCCAGAGGAAACTCTCAGCAGAGAAGCAGCAAATATGCCGGCACCCCCCAGTAACAAGTCGGGGCCGGGCAGGAGGCGAGGCAGCAGCGCTAAGAGAAAGGACCAGGCCTGAATGCCCCAAGCGCAATCTGAGGGCGCAAACAGGAGATAACTAAGCAGACTGTGATTCTAAATGGCGAAAAGCCTGTGGAAAGGTGAAAATCCCCAACTTAAGACTCAGCCAGGCTCACTCACAGAACGAAGGATTGAGCAAAGCGAGCCGGCTGCGGTCAGCCCATCCCCTCATCCCCCGCTGGGACAGGCAGGGCATGGTGGCCAGCGCCGGAAGGGGCATCCGTGGCCCCTGAGAGGCTTCCCATACCAAGCTGCAGGCAGGCTTCATTGCTAACCTAGACTTCATGGGTTCAGCCTGGTCGATATCCACCTGAAAAGGTGGGCCGGTTGTACACACAGGAAACAGCGGCAGGGACTGAGGAGGCAATATGTCGCAGCGACCGTGCTTGCCAAACGCCTGGTCACCTGAGCTGCTCGAACCAGGGAAGGTACAAAACGCAGGCCCAACCAAGTCTGCGCCTTTGTGGAGTACCCGAGTACCTGAACCTGAGCCGCTCAAACCTGGGAAGTGCATGCAACACAGCGCCGGCCACACACAGCTCCCAGCAGAGCAACCTAGAGCCTGAGCAGCATAAACAGGAAAAGCACACACACTACGAGCAGGAGCAATCCCACAGTAGCCAAGACACCGGGAGCACTACCCACAGAAACCAGTGATATTTGTTAGCAGCGTTCCTCCTTCTCCACAGCAGGACTGAACAGGTGAGCAGAAAAAAAATGTGTCCACCACTGCCCCCTGGTATCAGGACGGGAATTAGACACTAAAGAGACCAGCAAACAGAAGACCTTTAACAGAAGGAAATGCCTTGGAAGTAACAGAGAGAGAAGTCTTGAGCCTACAGTAAGAACAAGACTGAAAACCAGAGGCAGAGGCTGAAGTCCAAATGCTGAGAACACCAGAGGTCTCTGGTTCCAGGGAACAAAAATTGATAGGTTCTCATCAAATGCCTTCATACATACACTGAAACCAGGCAACACCCAAGGGTCAACAAGTTTCGGAGAAAGTCATACCGAACAAATTCTCCAGTAACACAGGAGAATAGCCCTGAGCTTCAATATACAGGCTGCCCAAAGCTACTCCAAACCCACTGACATCTAAAACTCATTACTGGACACTTCATTGCACTCCAGAGAGGAGAAATCCAGCTTCACCCACCAGAACACCAACACAAGCTACGCTAACCAGGGAACCTTGACAAGTCACCCGTCCAAACCTACACACAGTGAGGAAACTACTTAATAAAGAGAACTCCACAAACTTCCAGAAGATGGAAAGGCCACACCAAGCACAACAATATAAGCAAGATGAAGAGGCAGAAAATACCCAGAAAGTAAGGAACAGAAGAAATGCCCACCAACACAAACAAAAGAGGAAAATATAGGGAACCTACCTGATAAAGAACTTCTAATTTTAATTGTGAAAATGATTCAAAATCTGGAAAGCAAAATGGAGATACAGATAAATAAACTGGAGACAAGGATTGAGAAGATGCTAGAAATGTTTAATAAGGAATCAGAGGAAATAAAAAAGGGTCAATATACAATGAATAATGAAACAGATGAGATTGGAAGCACTCTCGAGGGAACAAACAGTAGAATAACGGAGGCAGAAGAAAGGATAAGCAAGCAAGAAGATAGAATTGTAGAAATAAATGAAAAAGAGACAGAAAAAGAAAAACGAATTAAAAGAAATAAGGACTATATTAGAGACCTCTGGGACAATGTGAAACGCCCCAGCATTCGAATCATAGGATTCCCAGAAGAAGAAGACAAAAAGAAAGACCATGAAAGAATACTTGAGGAGATAATAGTTGAAAAATTCCCTAAAATGAGGAAGGAAATAATCACCCAAGTCCAAGAAAACCAGAAAGTCCCTAACACGATAAACCCAAGGCGAAATTCTCCAAGACACATATTAATCAAATTAACAAAGATCAAACACAAAGAGCAAATGTTAAAAGCAGCAAGAGAAAAGCAATAAATAACACACAAGGGGATTCCCATAAGGATAGCAGCTGATCTTTCAACAGAAAATCTTCAGGCCAGGAGTGAATGGCAATGCATACTTAAAGTGATGAAAGAAAGTAACCTATAGCCCAGATGACTATACCCAGCAAGGATCTCATTCAACTATGAAGGAGAAATCAAAAGTTTTACAGACAAGCAAAAGCTGAGAGAATTCAGCATCACCAAACCAGCTCTTCAGCAAATACTAAAGGATCTTCCCTAGACAGGAAACACACAAAGGGTATATAAACTCGAACCCAAAGCAATAAAGAAAATGGCAACGGGATCATACTTATCAATAATCACCTTAAACGTAAATGGGTTGAATGCCCCAACCAAAAGACAAAGGCTGGCTGAATAGATACAAAAACAAGACCCCGTATATGCTGTCTACAGGAGACCCACCTCAAAACGATGGACACATACAGACTGAAAGTGAAGGGCTGGAAAAAGATATTCCATGCAAATAGAGACCAAAAGAAAGCAGGAGTAGCAATACTCATATCAGATAAAATAGACTTTAAAACAAAGGCTGTGAAAAGAGACAAAGAAGGAAACTACATAATGATCAAAGGATCAATCCAAGAAGAAGATTTAACAATTAAAAGTATTTATGCACCCAACATAGGAGCACCACAATATGTAAGACAATTGCTAATAAGTATGAAAGGGGAAATTAACAACAATGCAATAATAGTGGGAGACTTTAATACCCCACTCACACCTATGGATAGATCAACTAAACAGAAAAGTAACAAGGAAACACAAATTTTAAATGATACAATAGACCACTTAGACCTGATAGATCTCTATAGGATATTTCATCCCAAAACTATGAATATCCCTTTTTTCTCAAGTGCACACGGAACTTTTCTAGGATATATCCTATCCTGGGCCATAAATCTAGCTTGATAAATTCAAAAATATTTGAAATCATTCCAAGCATCTTTTCTGACCACAATGAAGTAAGATTAGATCTCAATTACAGGAGAAAAACTATTAAAAATGCCAACATATGGAGGCTGAACAACACGCTGCTGAATAATGAACAAATTATAGGAGAAATCAAAGTATGCATAGAAATGAATGAAAATGAAAATGCAACAACTCTAAACCTCTTGGACACTGTAAAAGCAGTGCCAAGGGGAAGGTTCATAACAATACAGGCACACCTCAAGAAATAAGAAAAAAGTCAACTAAATAACATAACTTTACATCTAAAGAATCTAGAAAAGGAAGAAATGAAGAATCCCAGTGTTAGTAAAAGGAAAGAAATCGTAAAAATTAAGGCAGAAATAAATGCAAAAGAAACAAAAGAGACCATAGCAAAAATCAACAAAGCCAAAAGCTGGTCCTTTGAGAGGGTAAATAACATTGAAAAACCATTAGTCAGACTCATCAAGAAACAAAGGGAGAAAAACCAAATCAATAAAATTAGAAATGAAAATGGAGAGATCACAACAGAAAACACAGAAATGCAAAGGATCATAAGAGATTTCTATCAGCATTTATATGTCAATAAAATGGACAACTTCAAAGAAATGGACAAATTCTTAGAAAAGTTCAGTTCGGTTCATTCGCTCAGTCGTGTCCGACTCTCTGCAACCTCATGAATCACAGCATGCCAGGCCTCCCCGTCCATCACCAAATCCCAGAGTTCACTCAAACTCATGTCCACAGAGTCGGTGATGTCATCCAGCCATCTCATTCTCTGTCGTCCCCTTCTCCTCCCTCCCCCAACCCTTCCCAGCATCAGAGTCTTTTCCAGTGAGTCAACTCGTCACATGAGGTGTCCAAAGTATTGCAGTTTCAGCTTTAGCATCAGTCCTTCCAATGAACACCCAGGATTGATCTTAATAAAACTGAACCAGAAAGAAATAGAAAATCTTAACAGACCCATCAGAAGCACGGAAATAGAAGCTGTAATCATAAATCTTCCAGCAAACAAAAGTCCAGGTCCAGACGGCTTCACAGCTGAATTCTACCAAAAACTTTGAGAACAGCTAACACTAATTCTACTCAAACTCTTCCAGAACATTGCTGAGGAAGGGAAACTGCCAAACTCATTCTATGAGGCCACCATCACCCTAATCCCAATACCTAGTAAAGATCCCACAAAAAAAGAAAACTACAGGCCAATATCACTGATGAACATAGATGCAAAAATCCTTAACAAAAGTCTAGCAATCAGAATCCAACAACACATTAAGAAGATCACACGTCATGACCAAGTGGGCTTTACCCCAGGAATGCAAGGATTCTTCAATATCCGCAAATCAATCAATGTAATATGCCACATTAACAAACTGAAAAATAAAAATCTTATGATTATCTCAATAGATGCAGAGAAAGCCTTTGACAAAATTCAACATCCATTTATGATAAAAACCCTCCAGAAAGTGGGAATAGAAGGGACATACCTGAACATAATAAAAGCTATAATGACAAACCCACAGTAAGCATTATCCTCAATGGTGAAAAAAAGCATTTCCCCTAAAGTCAGGAACAAGACAAGGGTGTCCACTCTCACCACGACTATGCAACATAGTTTTAGAAGTTTGGTCACAGCAATCAGAGCAGAAAAAGACATAAAAGGAAAACAAATTGGAAAAGAATTAAAACTTTACTGTTTGCTGATGACATGATCCTCTACTCAGAAAACCCTAAAGAGTCTACCAGAAAACTACTAGAGCTAATCAATGAATACAGTAAAGTTGCAGGATATAAAATCAACACACAGAAATCCCTTGCATTCCTGTACACTAATAATGAGAAAATAGAAAGAGAAATTAAGGAAACTATTCCATTCACTGTTGCAATGAAAAGAAATACTTAGGAATATATCTACCTAAAGAAACAAAAGACTTGTATATAGAAAACTATAAAACACTGGTGAAAGTAATCAAACAGGACACTGATAGATGGAGAAATATACCGTGTTCGTGGATTGGAAGAATAAATATTCTTTAAATGGGTATACGACCCACAGTAATTTATACATTCAATGCAATCTCTATCAAGGTACCAACGATATTTTTCACAGAACTAGAACAAATAATCTCACAATTTGTATGGAAATACAAGAAACCTCGAATAGCCAAAGCAAACTTGTGGAAAAATAATGGAACTGGGGGAAACATCCTGCCAGACTTCAGGCAATACTACAAAGCCACAGTCATCAGGACAGTATGATACTGGCATAAAGACAGAAACATAGATCAATGGAACAAAATAGAAAGCCCAGAGACAAATGCAAGCACCTATGGACAACTTATCTTTGACAAAGGAGGCAAGAATATAAAACGAAGGAAAGACAGTCTCTTTAACATGTGGTGCTGGGAAAACTTGTAAGCCACTTGTAAACAAGAATGAAACTAGAATATTTCCGAACACCATACACAAAAATAAACTCAAAATGGATTAGATAACTAAATGTAAGACCAGAAACTATAAAACTCCTAGAGGAGAACATAGGCAAAACACTCTCCGACATAAATCACAGCAGGATCCTTCAAGACCCACCTCCCAGAATACTGGAAATAAAAGCAAAACTAAACAAATGGGACCTGATTAAAATCAAAAGCTCTGCACAGCAAAGGAAACTATAAGCAAGGTGAAAAGACAGCCTTCAGAATGGGAGAAAATAATAACAAATGGAAAAACTGACAAATAATTAATCTCCAAAATATACAAGCAGCTCCTGCAGCTCAATTCCGGAAAAATAAATGACCCAATCAAAAAATGGGCCAAAGATCTAAACAGATATTTCTCCAAAGAAGACAAAAAGATGGCTAACAAACACATGAAAAAATGCTCAACATCCCTCATAATCAGAGAGATGCAAATCAAAACCACAATGAGATACCATTTCACACCAGTCAGAATGGCTGCTATCCAAAAGTCCACATGCAATAAATGCTGGAGAGGATGTGGAGAAAAAGGAACCCTCTTACACTGTTGGTGGGAATGCAAACTAGTACAGCCACTATGGAGAACAGTGTGGAGATTCCTCAAAAAACTGGAAATAGAACTGCCATATGATCCATCAATCACACTCCTGGGCATACACACCGAGGAAACGAGAATTGAAAGAGCCATATGTACTCCAATGTTCATTGCAACATTGTTTATAACAGCGAGGACATGTAAGCAACCTAGATGTCCATCTGCAGACGAATGGATAAGAAAGCTTTGGTAAATATACACAATGGAGTATTATTCATCCATCAAAAAGAATACATTTGAATCAGTTCTAATGAGGTGGACGAAACTGGAGCCAATTATACAGAGTGAAATAAGCCAGAAAGAGTGACACCAATACAGTATACTAGCGCATACAAATGGAATTTAGAAAGATGGTAACCGTAACCCTGTAACGAGACAGCAAAAGAGACATAGGTGTATAGAACAGTCTTTGGGACTCTGTGGGAGAGGGTGAGGGTGGGATGAATTGGGAGAATGGCATTGAAGCATGTATATTTTCATATGTGAAATGAATCTCCAGTCCAGGATTGACGCATGATACAGGATGCTTGGGGCTGGTTGTACGGGGGTGACCCGGAGGGAGGATGTGGGGAGGAGGGAGGTGGGAGGAGGTTCAAGAAAGGGAACACATGTACACCAGGGGCGGATTCATGTCAGTGTATGGCAAAACCAACCAATATAATATTGCAAAGTAATTAGCCTCCAATAAAAATAATAAATAAAAATAACAAAATGTTCGAGTATTATAACAAATGAGAGCTGTCTCAAGGTGACATACATTAATTTTATCCACGAAAATGACAGAACGGTTAAGCTCTCAAACAATGTCTATAGTCTCTTCCAGCTACACTTTTGCATTTATCCCCTTGTTTTTAGAGCAAGGAAAAGTCAACAAAAGTGAAGCAGTTTATCCAAAATCACAAATGTTATTTCCAAGAAAAGCTATCAGTTACTGTGAATATTTATCTACTAATTGGAGAAAATCAGTTCAGTCTTGGTCTTCGTGAGTTCATGCTCTACCTTTGGGCAACAAAGTGGCTCATTTCAGAGTGCACCCTAAGTGCTGACTTAGCAACCTCTCACGCTGAGTATTCGCAAAATCTCAGTTCTCCTTTCCCTCATTATCTCCACGGGTAATCAGCAGTAGGCTGATCATTAACAAACTTTTGCTTGAGAACACGATGATGCTGTTTCTAAAGTTCTTAAAATGGCATTTCAAGATAAAGTGCCAAATGTTTAAAGACAATTATACCTAAGCAGAGTCAAGAGGTCGCCTGATTCTACTGTCACTTGAAAACACTGACATAGGCATTAGCCAGTATGGGACCTTGTCTTCTTGACCTAAATAACGAAAGCAAACATCAGAATAAAGACAAAGCAAAAAGTAGTTAATATAAAGCCAGTACATTAATAAATTTTTCACTAAGGACTAACATCAAAGTGACAGCCACTGCAGCCACGAAATTGAAAGGAGCCTGCTCCTTGACCTTTCAGATACGACATAAGTCAAATCCCTAATGATTATACAGTGGAAGTGAGAAACAGATTTAAGGGACTAGATCTGATAGAAAGAGAGCCTGATGAACTATGGACAGAGGTTTGTGACTTTGTACAGGAGACAGGGAGCAAGAGCATCCCCAAGAGAAAGAAATGCAAAAAGACAAAACGGCTGTCTGAGAAGGCCGTACAAATAGCTATGAAGAGAAGTGAAAAGCAAAGGAGTAAAGGAAAGATACACCGATTTGTATGCAGAGTTCCAAAGAATAGCAAGGAGAGGTAAGAAAGCCTTCCTCTGTGACCAGTGCAAAGCAAGAGAGGAAATTAGTAGAATGGGAAAGATTTCTTCAAGAAAATTTGAGTTACCAAGGGAACATTTCATGCATAGATGGGCTCCAGGAAAGGCAGAAATGGTACGGAACTAACAGAAGCAAAAGATATTGAGAAGAAGTGGCCAGGATACACAGAACTGTACAAAAAAAAAAAAAAATCTGCCCGACCCAGATAATCACCATGGAGTGATCACTCACCTGGAGCCAGACATTCTGGCTTGTGAAGTCAAGTGGGCTTTAGGAAGCATCACTAAAACAAAGCTAGTGGAGGAGATGGAATTCCAGCTAAGCTATTTCAAATCGTCGATGACGATGAGGTGAAAGTGCTGCACTCAACATGCCAGCAAATTTGGAAAACTCAGCAGTGGCCACGGGACTGAAAAAGTCAGTTTTCAGTCCAATTCCAAAGAAAGGTAAGGCCAAGGAACGCTCAAACTAGTGCACTATTGTACTCATCTCAAAATTAACAATATTTTGTACTTCAATATAAAATATCATGCCGGAGGAGGGGGGGTGGAGATTTGTGTATTTCTTTGCATTTAAACTTATATTCAAAGCAAAGTGTGGTAAACAAACACAACTCACTTATTCATGGCAGGCTAGCTGAAATACAGAGATGCATACTGATGCCTGAAGTTTATCACAAAATACACTATGGAATAAGATGGATTGATGGACGTATAGAGGGATGTACAAATGGATAGACACATGAGAAAGAAAGAATTGTAAAATGGTTACAGTAGAATTTAGATGGGACGTCTTTGTGTTTTAGCTAGAAAACATATTTAACCTTGTTGAATGTTTGGAAATATTTATAATAAATCGTTGGGGAACATACAGAGAAAAGAACAATGAAAAGCAAACTGTACTTGAAGCATAATTTCAGCTTTCAAAATATTACCTGACAAAGTATGGGTAGGAGATCGGATAAAATACATGTCCCTCAGTCATGTCTGATTCTTTTGCAATCCAATAGTCTTAGCCCACCAGGTTCCTCTGTCCATGGAATACTTTAGGTAAGAACACCAGAGTGGGTTACCAATCCCTTCTCCAGGGGATCTTCTCAACCCAAGTATATATTACCACTGAGTCACCAAGCAAGCCTTAAAATATGAACTGTAGTGAAACTAAACATGTGTTTTATTTACATTTTCATACTCTATGAGCTGACCAAGTTCTTTTCCCAATATTCTCAGACTACATTTTCCACAATACAAGTAGCATCACTTTCCCTCTGGCCCAAGGGAGACAAGCCTACTGCACAGCATCATCGTATCACATGTGATCCCCTCCTGGTGACCTTGACTTTGAGCTCTTTCTGGGTCTCCCAGATTTCTCCAATCACAGCTCTAGAGATGTGTCCCTGTTGACTTCACAGGGCTGACCAAGCCTATGTCTGACTCATCTGTTTGGAGGCCCAGGTGCAGCCCCACCCATTCTGTCTTTATCTTGGTGCATCATGGCACTACCCAACTCTACTTCATTTTTTCTTTATATATGTGTATGTAAGGGTAGTACATGTGGAAATAGCCCCCCTACCCTGCAACTCTTTCAACCTTCACCCTCTAGCTCCATGGAGTTTTTCAGTTGTTTAAATTTCTTAATTTACTGAACTTTGTTCAGAAGCTGAAACGGCAAAATTTACACTTTGTAGTGAATTTCCTTCCTGGGTAAATAAATAAAATCATGGAATTATAAAATGACAAATGAGAAATATTTGGAAGCTAGCTGACAAAGGGCATATTTACCTAATTTATGCAGAGTCCAAAGTTAAAATAAGAAGAGATGAGAAACCCAATAGAAGACAAACATGAAGTAAATATAGGGTGAAGAAATGCAAATTACTGAGAAGAAAAATTATTAAAAAAAACAGGAGGGAATGCTGAACATAATTGGTAATAAAACAGATGTAAGCCAAAACAATAATGGGATACGATTTCTCAACATGCAAATTGCCAAAAATTCAATGAAAACATTCAACGACACCAAATGTTTCCTCCAAATTGCTGATGAGAGGGTGGAATGCTCATGCGTGGTTATGAAAGCATAAAGTGATGCAACTTTCTGAAAGACAATTTGACAGTATCTAGTAAACTCATAAATGCATGGAGTCACATAGCAACACCCTTTTTGGGATTCACATTGCAGAAATATTTCTGCAATTTCACAAAGATTATATATATATATATATAATGTTCATTGCAATATTTTTGCCCCGTCATCCTAGAAAATTACTTTGGGCCCCTTCCCCACACTGCCCTTCCCACATGCAACCCCTGTACTCAGTTGTATAGATTAGTTTTGCCTCATCTAGAACTGCATATACACGGAGCCTACAGTAAGTACACTTGTAGTTGCTTTACAATATTGTGCTACTTTCTGCTGTATAACAAAGTAAGCTGGTTGTGCATGTGTGTGTATATAAATATCTATATCTATACCCATTTTTTAAAATTTCTTTCCCATTTAGGTCACCACAGAGAACTGATGGTGATTGCAGCCATGAAATTAAGACTCTTACTCCTTGGAAGGAAAGTTATGACCAACCTAAACAGCATACTGAAAAGCACACATTACATTGTCAACAAAGGTCTTTCTAGTCAAGGCTATGATTTTTCCAGTAGTCATGTATAGATGTGAGAGTTGGCCTATAAACAAAGCTGAGCACAAAAGAATTGATGTTTTTGAAGTATGGTGTTCAAGAAAACTATTGGAATCCCTTGAACTGCAAGGCAATCCAACCAGTCCATCCTAAAGGAGATCAGTCCTGGGTGTTCATTGGAAGGACTGATGTTAAAGCTGAAACTCTGATACTATGGCAACCTGATGCGAAGACCTGACTCACTGGAAAAGACCCTGATGCTGGGAAAGTTTAAGTGCCAGAACAGAAGGGGATGGTAATAGACAGGGAGGCCTGCTGTGTTGCAGTTCATAGGGTCACAAAGAGTTGGACACAACTGAGAGACTGAACTGAATTGATTGTGTATAACTGAATTATTGGGCTGTAGGAGATCCAACTAGTCCATTCTAAAGGAAATCAATCCTGGGTGTTCATTGGAAGGACTGATACTAAAGCTGAAACTGCAATACTTTGGCCACCTCATGCGACGAGTTGACTCACTGGAAAAAACTCTGATGCTAGGAAAGGTTGGGGGCGGGGGGAGAAGGGGATGAGAGAGAATGAGATGGCTGGATGCCATCACCAACTCTGTGGACATGAGTTTGAGTGAGCTCCGGGAGTTGGTGATGGACAGGGAGGCCTGGCATGCTTTGATTCATGGGGTCGCAGAGAGTCGGACATGACTGAGCGACTGAACTGAACTGAACTGAAAGCAGAAATTAACACACGATTGTAAATCAACTATACTTCAGCTAAAAAATAACATGACTGGGAAGGAAAAGTTTGGAATATTTCATTGTATTCAAAGTATATATTTCAAAGAAAACTTCTGTAAACAAATGCAGCTCGCTACTTAATATTATGCTTGCTGAAATATGTACAGAGATGCATACAGATGTCTGAAATTTATCACAAAATAAACAAAGAAATAAAGTCAATTAATGGATGGATATAGGGATGGAAAGATGGACAGATGCATTACAAGGGAAGTACTGTAAAATGGTTACTGTAGAATCAAAGTGAGACGTCTTTGTCTACTAGCTAGGAAAAGAAATTAACTTTGTTGAATGTTTGGAAAATTTTATAATAAAATATTTGGGATAGTACAAACCAAAGAACAATGTAAAACACAATGCATATGTAGTCTAATTCCAATTTTAAAAATATGCGCTGAAACATGATGGGGAGGAAATGGGGTAGGATATGCACCATGGTAAAGGTAATCAAGATTTTTGCTTACTTTTTCATACTCTGTGCACTGACCAACTTCTTTCTGTGATATCCACAGACTATATTTTTCATAGTAAAAGTAGCATCACCTTCTCTCTGGCCCAGGCGAGACACGCCTACTGCACAGCATAATTTCCCGTTTGTACTCCTTGATTCGTGTCCGTGGGTTTGAACACCTGCTAGGGCTCCCAGAGTCCTATATTCACAGCTCTAGAGATGCGTCCCCATTGGCTTCACAGGGCTGACCAAGCCTACAGCTGACTCATATATTTGGAGTACCAGGTACTGCCTCATCTATCCTGGTATTATCTTGGACCATCATGGCAGTGCCCGGCTCCACTTCATTTTTTTCTCTTTACATATATAAATGATAAAGGAAAGAGCTTATTGAAGAGTACCTGTGGAAAGGCACACAGCTGAACTCAGAGAGTTGAACACCCCCGCCCCCGTCCTCCGCAAACTTTCCACCTATACCCTCTAGCTTCCTGTATATTTTCTGTTATTTAAATAGCTTTATTGAAGTATGTTTGTCCAGAAGCTAAGAAGGGAAAATTTATACTGTGTAGTAAAATTCTTGCATGGGTAAATAAACAATAAAGAAGGAATTATGAATGACATTTGGGAAATATTTGGAAGATAGATTGCAAAGGGCTAATTTACATAATTCATGCAAACTAAAAAAAGTTAAAATAAGAAAAGATGATAAAAGTCAATAGAAGATAAACACAAAGTAAACAAAGAGAATGAATAAATGCAAATTACTCAGAAGAAAATAAAAACTACCAAAAAATAAAAAAGAGGAAATGTTGAACCTAACTAGTAATAAATAGAAACCAAAACCATAATGATACTAATTGCCAAAATTTCATGAAATAGTTGAATGATAACAAATTTTTCCTTCAAATTGAGGATGAAAGGTTGAAAATTGAGTACCCATGCATTTTTGTGAAAACATAAAGTGATGCAACTTTCTGAAGGACAATTTGAGAGTATCTAGAAGGCAATGGCAAGCCACTCCAGTACTCTTGCCTAGAAAATCCCATGGACGGAGGAGCCCGGTAGGCTGCAGTCCATGGGGTAGGTACGAGTCAGAAATGACTGAGCGACTTCACTTTCACTTTTCACTTTCACACATTGGAGAAGGAAATGGCAACCCACTCCAGTGTTCTTGCCTGGAGAATCCCAGGAACTGGGGAGCCTGGTGGGCTGCCGTCTATGGGGTCACACAGAGTCGGACACGACTGAAGTGACTTAGCAGCAGTAAATTTGTAAATACATGGAACAACTGAGCAAGACCTTATTTAGAATGTACATTTTTTAACTATTTCTTTAATTTCATCAGAATTATATATATGATGTTCACTGCAATATTTCTTTCCCTATCATCCCCATAAACTCTTTTGGCACCGTCTGCACACTGACCTTCACCCATGCAACCCCTTTTCTCAGTTCTATCAGTATACATTAGTTTCGCCTCATCTAGATCTTTCTCTAAATGGAACCCACATAATGAACATATGTAGTTGATGTGCAATGTTGTGTTACTTCCTGATGTACAACAAACTAAATCATCCATGCGTATGTGTATATGTGTGGGGAGGATATGTTCCATTCTTTTTGGATATCTTTCCCATTTAGGTCACCATAGAGCATTGAAGACAGTTACCTTTGCTTCAGAGATGGTTTTCATTCGTTATCAAGGCATTATTCTCAAAACCATCCAAACAGCCTTTGTAGCCCAGTGTCCAAAAAATAAATAAATAAAAATAAATCTCAATCAAAAAGGGGCAGATCTTAATAGACATTTCACCAAAGACATACAGATGATGAAAAAGCAGAAGAGGTTCAGCATCACTAATTATTAGAGAAATGCAAATCAAAATTACAATGAGATATTACTTCACACCAGTCCAAATAGCCACCATCAAAATTTCTACAAACAAATATTCATAGAGAGGGTGGAGAAAAGGGAACCCACTTGTACTGTCGGTGGACATATAAAATGAAACACCCACTATGATGAACAGTATGGCAGATCCTTAAAAACTAAAAATACAATCACCATATGATCTATTCCTGGGCATTTTCCTGGAGAAAACCTTTAATTTAAAAAAGATACATACACCCCAATGTTCATTGCGGCAATATTTATATAGCCAAGACATGCAAGAATTTTTAATAATAGTGAAAATGGAAAACAACAAAAACAAACAAACAAACAAAAAAAAACCTTGAAGCAAACAGTCTTTAAAAAGGGGGGCCAGATTACTAGATATTTGTAACGAAACAGGCTTAAAGATACGTAAACAAAGCAAGAATCACGAATCGGAAACAAGTTCTATGTTACCACTGAAATAGCAGAAAATATGATGTTATATTAAAAGAACTAGTACAGCCTCATCATTTTTTATCTCTCCATCTCAGGAAATCGAATCTGAGCCAATGATCGGGTGAGATCATGGAAGACTTTTTTCTTTCTTTATATTTTTCTGGAAACCTTACATTCTCTGTTATGAGCATGTACTAATTATTAATAAAATTAAACTGCATCTTTTTCTACATGTAAAAATACATCTGGATTTTATATATTATATTCATAAACATTCTTCTATTTCTTCTTGAGAGGGCAGCATAAACACAATAAATATTTCTTCACATCCATGTAAACCCTTGAGAATCCTTGGACTTTCAAGGCTATTAAACCAGTCAATCCTAAAGGAAATCAGCCTGAATATTCATACGGACCAACGTTGAAGCTGAAACCCCAATGTTTTGGCCGCCTGATGTGAAGAATTGACTCATTGGAAAAGTCCCTGATGGTGGAAAAATTGAAGGTGGAAGGAGAAGGGGATGACAGAGAATGAGATGGTTGGATGGAATCACTGACTCGATGGAGACGAGGTTGAGCAGGCTCCAAGAGTTGGTGATGGACAGGGAAGTCTGGCGTGCTGAAGTCCATGGGGTCGCAAAGACTCAGACACGACTGAGTGACGGAACTGAACTGACATATACATATAAAATCCTAATACAGGCTCAAAATGGAAGTACTATGCAAAGAGTGGTGTACTACATAATATATATGTTTTCATAATCTATATGTGAAAATAACCACAGATGAAGACCTCTATGTATGGTTAAGATGATTCAAGAATCTGCACAGGTACAACAATAAGGCCAGTAAATATTTATTCATACTCACATATACTCTGGAGAATCCATTGGACTGCAAGGAATTCAAACTAGTTAATCCTAAACAAACCAGTCCTGAATACTGAATACTCCATGTCCAATGGCAGAGAAGCAACAGCCAGAAGAGGGAGGGGCAAAATCATATTTAGAATCAAACTCCATACCCAGCAGAGACTTTCAGAGGTCTCAAACAAACCTTGTGTGCACTGGGACCCAGAGACCTCACAAAAAACAAGACAGGACTGTGTATGAATATCTCCTGTGGAGGTATGGGTCAGCAGTGTACTGATGCAGGGTAGGGACTCTGGGTGCAACAGACCTGGGTGTGGCATAAGCCTTCTTGGAGGAGGTCGGCATTAACCCTACCATAGAGCCACCAGAACTTACACGGGGCTGGGAAACAGACACTTGGAGAGTACAAACAGAACCTTGTGTTCACCAGGACTCAGGAGAAAGGAGCAATGGCCCCACAAGAGACTGACCTAGGCTTGCCAATAAGTGTCCAGGAATCTCCGGTGGAGGCATGGGTTAGCGGAGGCCTACTGCAGGGTTGTGGGCACTTACTGTAGTAGTGCATGTATGGGGCCTTTTGAAGGAGGTCCCCATTATCTTCATTACCTCTGCCAAAATTCGGCCTCAGGTCAAATAACAGGGAGGGAACACAGTCCCGCCCATCAACAGAACATTTTATTAAAGATTTACTGAGCATAGCCCTGTCCATTAGAACAAGACCCAACTTCCGCCTCAGTCAGTCTCTCCCATCAGCAAGCTTCCATAAACCTCTTATCTTTCTCCATCAGAGGACAGACAGACTGAAAACTGCAATCACAGAAAACTAACCAATCTGATCACAAGAACCACAGCCTTGTTTAATTCAATGAAACTGATCCATACTATATAGGGCCACCCAAGACGGGCTGGTCATGGTGGAGAGTTCTGACAAATTGTGACACACTGAATAAGGGAATGACAAATCACTTCGATATTATTGCCTTGAGAACCCCATGAACAGGATGAAAGGGAAAAAGATAGGACACTGAATGATGAACTCTCCAGGTTGGTAAGTGCCCAATATGCTACTGGAGATCAGTGGAGAAATCACTCCAGAAAGAACGAAGAGACAGAGGCAAAGCAAAAACAACACCCATTTGTGATGTGATTGGTGATGGAAGCAAAATCTGATGTGATAAAGAGCAATACTGCATAGAAACCTGGGATGGTAGATTTCTTTTTTTTTTTTTTTTTTGATGGTAGGTTTCTTAACATTTGTTAAGGCAAATTGGAAGTGGTCAAACCAGAGATGGCAAGAGTGAACGTCAACATTTCAAGAATCAGAGAACTCAAATGGACTGGAATGAGTGAATTTAACTCAGAAAACCATTTTATCTACTACTCTGGGCAAGAATCCCATAAAAGAAATGGAGTAGTCATCATAGTCAGAAAAAAAGTTTGAAATGTAGTCCTTGAATGCCATCACACAAACAACAGAATGATCTCTCTTAGCTTCCAAGTTCAGTTCACTTCAGTTACTCAGTTGTGTTTGACTCTTGGCAACCCCGTGAACTGAAGAACGCCAGGTCTCCTTGTCCATCACCAGCTCCTGAAGTTTACATAGACTCATGGACATTGAGTCTGTGATGCCATCTAACTATCTCATCCTAAGTTGTCCCCTTCTCTTTCTGCCTTCAATCTTTCTCAACATGAGTTCCTGTTCAAATGAGTCAGCTCTTTGCATCAGGTGAGCAAAATACTGGAATTTCAGCTTCAACATCACTCCTTCCAAAGAACACCCAGGACGGATTTCCCTTAGGATGGACTGGTTGGATCTCCTTGCAGTCCAGGGACTCTCAAGAGTCTTTCCCAACACAACGGTTCAAAAGCATCAATTCTTTTGCACTCAGCGTCCTTTATAGTCCACCTCTCACATACATACATGACCACTGGAAAAACCATAGCCTTGGCGAGGTGGACCTTTGTTGGCAAAGTAATATCTCTCCTTTGTAATATGCTATCTAGGTTGGTCATAACTTTCCTTCTAAGGAGTAAGCGTCTTTAAATTTCATGGCAGCAATCACCATCTGCAGTGATTTGGACCCCCCCCCCCAAAAAAAAAAAAAAAATAACGTCAGCCACTGTTTCCACTGTTTCCCTATCTATTTGCCATGAAGTGATGGGACCAGACGCAATGATCTCAGTTTTCTGAATGTTGAGCTTTAAGCCAACTTTTTGCTCTCCTCTTTCACTTTCATCAAAGGCTTTTTAGTTCTTCACTTTCTGCCATAAAGTGGTGTCACCTGCATATCTGAGGTTATTGATATTTCTCCTGGCAATCTTGATTCCAGCCTGTACTTAATCCAGCCCAGTGTTTCTCATGATGTACTCTGCATATAAGTTAAATAAGCAGGGTGACAATATACAGTGTTGATATACTCCTTTTCCTATTTAGAAAAGTCTGTTTGTTTCAGTCTGTTGTTCCATGGCCATTTCGAACTGTTTCTTCCTGACCTGCGCATCAGTTTCTCAAGAGGCAGGTCAGGTGGTCTGGTGTCCCCATGTCTTTAACAATTTCCACAGTTTATTGTGATCCAAACAGTCAAAGGGTTTGATATAGTCAATAAAGCATAAATGCATATTTTTCTGGAAGTCTCTTGCTTTTTCCATGATCCAGCAGATGTTGGCAATTTGATCTCTGCTTCCTCTGTCTTTTCCAAAACCTGCTTGAACATCTGGAAGTTCAAGGTTCACGTATTGCTGAAGCCTGGCTTGGAGAATTTTGAGCATTACTTTACTAGTGTGTGAGATGAGTACAATTGTTCGGTAGTTTGAGTATTCTTTGGCATTGCCTTTCTTTGGGATTGGAATGAAAGCTGACCTTTTCTAGTCTTTAGACCACTCCTGAGTTTTCCAAATTTTCTGAAATATTGAGTGCAATATTTTCGCAGAATCATCTTTTAAGATTTGAAATAGCCTAACTGGTATTCCAATACCTCCACTAACTTTGTTAGTAGTGATACTTCCTAAGGCCCGCTTGATTTCACATTCCAGGATGTCTGCTTCTAGGTGAATGATCACACCATCATGATTATTTTTTTTTTTTCATGAAGATCTTTTCTGTATAGTTCTTCTGCGTTCTTGCCACCTCTTCTTAATATCTTCTGATTCTTTAGGTCCATACCATTTCTGTCGTTTATTGAGCCCATCTTTGCAAGAAATGTTCCCTTGGTATCTCTAATTTTCTTGATGCACCATTTAGTATCAAAACAATCCAAGTCTATGCCCCAACCAGTAATGCTGAAGAAGCTGAATCTGAACAGGTCTGTGAAGACCTACAAGACCTTCTAGAACTAACACTCCCAAAAATATGTCCTTTTCATTATATGGGACTGGAATGCAAAAGTAAGTCAAGAAACACCTGGAGTAATAGGCAAATTTGACCTTGTAGCACACAATGAAGTAAAAAAAAGCTAACCTAATTTTGCCAGAACACACTGGTCATGGAAAACACAGTTTTCCAACAACACAAGAGGAAAATATACACATGGACATCACCAGATGATCAATACTGAAGTCAAGTTGATTATATTTTTCGTAGACAAACATGGGGAAGCTCTATACAGTCAGTAAAAATATTGGGAGCTGATGTGGTTGAGATCATGAAATCCTCATTGTCAAATGCAGGCTTAAATTGAAGAAAGCAGGGAAATCCAATAGATCATTCAGGTATGACCTAAATCACATTGCTTATGATTATACAGTGTAAGTGACAAATAGATTCAAGGAATTAGATCTGATAGACAGAAGGCCTAAAGAACTATGGATGGAGGTTCATGACTCTGCCACTGAGGCAGGGATCAAAATCATACCCAAGAAAAAGAAACGCAAAAATGTAAAACGGTGGTCTGATGAAGCCTTACAAATTTCTGTGAAGTGAAGATAAACCAAAGGCAAAGGGGAAAAGGAAAGATAAATATATTTGAATGCACAGTTCCAAAGAATACGAAGGAGAGATAAGAAAACTTTCCCCAGTGATCTAGGCAAAGAAATATTGGAAACAATAGAATAGGAAAAAATAGAGGTGTCTTCAAGAAAGTTGGAGATATCTAGGGAATATTTCATGCAAAGATAGGCACAGTAAAGGAAAGAAATTGTATGGATCTAAGAGAAGCAGAAGTACTAACAGTAGTCTTTTTGATTTCTCAGTAGTGATATCCTGTTGCAATCTAACTTCTCATATCACTGACAATAAAGCAAATGAGGCACATTTCTAGAGGCACCTTTCTTCATTGAATTGCAGTTACCTATTGGCATTTCCTTCCTAATCCTGTGGTTTATTCTCGTTTTTATTTCAGTGTACACCCCCTGGCCATATTGTAAGGGTAGTTATTGTTTAGAGCCCAGCCACCTTCCGAATAGTCATTGTCCATCAGCCCACAGTTTCAGGCTGCTGTTCCCAAAAGGGGCCACAAGGAGGCAGCATTTCCTCGGGTTCGCCTCTTCTCACTGTGGTAGTTGCATCTTTAGAGATATGCACAGTCTCGGCTTGTAAATGAGGGTTGAATGAATTAGAGGAAGCCGCCGAAAGCGTGTGCTTGCTTCCTTCTTGGTTTTATTGAAGTTAGTATTTCTTGTTTGACGAAGCTGATGGATAGAATTGACTTTGACATTAACTGCACCGATTCTTACTCCATTACTCCATTACACAGAAGCATTCAGCAGCAATTATTTCTTCCGACCTGCTCTCAGAAACTGTGTAATACGTCACTCTTGCTATGTCAGTCCCTATAGATAAAGTATTTGACAGGTATTTGTGGGATTCCATGAATTTCGGCCTTCCAATATAAGCGTTCCTCATACCCATCCTCTTTGCTAAGCATCAGTGTGTTCCCAGCACTGTGTGTCCATTTCACTTTGGAGAGGAAAATTCAGAGATCATTACACTGAGTGAAGGGGGGTTAATTCAAGTACATTCATGGGAGGCAACGGAGATGTGGGATACAAAAATCCATAGCAGTGAGCATCCACACAAAGGTTAAAAGGATATCCAACCTGGCGAGAAACTTAGGGGAAGCAGAGGACCCTGGTGGATGGAGGGGATACATCTGGAGCTTGTAATTAGTTTTGTCCCAAAGATACATATAATATATGGAATTCACGTAAAACTACTGCAACAAGAGGGGCAATTGAAACATGTTCTAATAACATCTAGGTGAAAATAAACACAAGTGAATACATCTAATACTCTCAGTGCCATGGACAAAGAATCTGTTCATGTAAAAAAAAAATGTATCCTTGTAAATCAACTTATGTAGAATAGAAATGTTTACTTAAAATCCAAGAGTGAGGAGACACCATTTTTGGTGTCATCCTCTGGCTCATTATACTCTAATGTAAAACAAGTCTTGAAAAAAGCTCCAAGGTGGGGGAGGCCAACCTAAAAGAAGAGGGAATAAAGCAACCTTGCAGCATGGAGGCTTTTCTCTGTAACCACAGACTGAAAACTATCGCTGATTGACATCTGATATTCAGAAGGCCACTGGACTCGACATGACACCTACCCTTGAACATGTCAGGAGTGAAACATCCAAAAGTAAATCAGTAAATAAAATGAAACAAACAAACAAACTGGAAACTTTCAGGAAGTAAACATCAACAGGTAAGTACAACTCAAAATGCTTTCCAAAAATAAAAAGCCCATGGACAGTGTTCCATAGGATTTCTTCTCAGAGATGCAAAATCTAAACAGCCATGAGCCATCAACTCTTAGCACTGGAAAAGGCCACAATGAACAACAGTCCAGACATAAAGTGTATGTTGTCATTAGTCAGGGGGGTCATTTTATAATTGTGGAGGGAAATCAGTGAGGGGAGAGAGTATGAGAATAACTGTCCAAGTACCTTTATAGAAGAAAAGAGGTAGAAAGTATGGCATGGCCCCTCTATTCCAAGGACACCTCAGAAATTCACAGATTTGGAAACCACACAGCCCAAAGCATGCACTGCAGGAGTATTTCTGATGCCAAGAGATAAAAGTAAGAGAAATACACTGGGACGGAAAAATCAATGAATCAAGAAATGGGATACGGTTTCATGAAGGAATATGACTCAGGTATTGAAACAAGGAAATAATGTCGTTGTCAGAGGTACAGATAAGTGTGGTGATAATCAGACTCAGTGAAGAAGAACAGATTAGAGCTATGTTAGAGGATTTACCTTTCAAATGGGACAGACAATATTGCTGGCAGAGAGTGCCCCAACTAACTGGAAATGAACAGCAAGTGCTGGGAACTCCCTGATGCTTAGCAAAGATGATTGGTGGGAGATAGTCTTATATTTGAAGGGCGAAATTCACGGATTCCCAAAAATACCTGTCAAATACATAATCTACAGGGACCAACTTCGCAAGAGTAATGTGCTATACACTTATGGAGAGCAGGTCAGAGGAAATAACCACAGTTGAATACCTCTGTGAAAACTTGTAAGGGAGCAAGACTTGGTAGAGCTACAACAAAGGCAATTCTGTACATCAGCTTCATGAAACGAGAAATATGAACTACAGTAAAACCTGAAGGAATGAGACACAAGCATTTGGGGGCTTCCTGTAGTTCTTCCTACTCTCATTTCCAAGCAGAAATGGAACATACCTCTAAAGATGCAGTTACCATAGTAACAGGAGAAGAACTAGAAGAAGTGCTGCTGCCTTGTGTTTGCTCTCGGGAACAGCAAACTTAAAACCTGGGATAATAGACACTGATCATTCACAAGGAGGCGAGGCTCTAAATGTTACCTACACTTACAAAATCTAAAAGGGTCGCACGACAAAAATCAAAAGAAAACAACTCGTACGATGAGGAAGGAAACTTCAACAGGTAAATACAATTCAATGCTTAAAAAGAAGCTTCTGGAAATGTGCCTCAGTTGCTTTCTTATCAGTGATATGAAAAGTTAAACTGCAGTGCAATATCACTACTCAGAAATTACAAAGGCCAGTATTTGAAACTATAAAGACAAGAAAGAGTAGAGCAATATTAGGAAAGGGGATCCTTATATGCCAGTGATGGGTGGTAAACCTTCGAAGCTGTGTGAGCACGACTCAAAGAGCCTCAGAATCACAAATTGAGACAGATGATGTCACGTGGTGGTTCCTCTCCTAGAGTATTTGAGAGGCCAACAGATTGTGGAAAACACGTAGCCACACCTTCACCCCCAAAGACATGTGCTGTAGCAGGATTCACAATGCCCAAGAGATGAAAGGAAAGAGAATTGTTGGGTGCACATGAAAAGAGAAAGAAATGAGACAGAGATACACAATGAACTATAACGCCGACATTATGAAAATGGAAAAAAAAAAAAGCCGTTTTCAAGGATACAGAGAAATCTAGAGCGAATCACAGTATGTAAAAAATGGGCAGGTTAAAGAGATATCACATCATATAACTTCCAGAGAGTATTTAAGAAAAATGTTGGTGGCGATGAATATCCAAACAAGAGTGAAATGGACTTATACTCCTGGTAACTAAATTATGGTTAACAAAGAGTATTGGTGGGTGAGAGGCCTAAAAGTGAAGGCTGCAACAAATTTATTCCCTCAAATACCTATGTAATTCATAATCCACATGGACCTCCAGTATCAAAACATGTCCTCAACAGATTCTAAAAACTGCTGTGATGGCAACCACAGGTGAATACTTTCAGGTATTCGTGGATGGGAAGGAAAAATTAACTCACTGCAACAACTATAATGGTGCAAATAGTCTTATATGAGAAAGAAAAGTTTCACTTAAAGAAAAAACCTCAAAGGATAAAGAGACAGAAGCTTTTGGTGAATTTCTACACCCAGAAATGATGTCATTTTCATTATAGGGGACGCGAATGCAAAAGTACGAAGTCAAGAAACACCTGGAGAAACAGGCAAATTTGGCCTTGGAGCACGAAATGAAGCAGGGCAAAGGCTAATAGAGTTTTGCCAAGAGAATGCACTGGTCATAGCAAACACCCTCTTCCAACAACACAAGAGAAGACTCTACACATGGACATCACCAGATGGTCAACACCGAAATCAGATTGACTATATTCTTTTCAGCCAAAGATGGAAAAGCTCTATACAGATAGCAAAAGCAAGACCAAGTGCTGACTGTGGCTCAGATCATGAACTCCTTATTGCCAAATTCAGACTGAAATAGAAGAAAGTAGGGAAAACAACTAGACCATTCAGATATTACCTAAATAATATCCCTTATGATTATACAGTGGAAGTGAGAAATAGATTTAAAGGACTAGATCTGATAGATAGAGTGCCTGATGAACTCTGGACGGAGGTTCGTGACACTGTAAAGGAGACAGGGACCAAGATCATCCCCATGGAAAAGAAATGCAAAAAAGCAAAATGGCTCTCTGAGGAGACCTTACAAATAGCTGTGAAAAGAAGAGAAGCGAAAAGCAAAGGAGAAAAGCAAAGATATAAGGATCTGAATGCAGAGTTCCAAAGAATAGCAAGGAGAGATAAGAAAGCCTTCCTCAGTAATCAATGCAAAGAAATAGAGGAAAACAACAGAATAGCAAAACAGGAGATCTCTTCAAGAAAATTAGAGATATCAAGGGAACATTTCATGCAAAGATGGGCTCGATAAAGGACAGAAATAGTATGGACCTAACAGAAGAAGAAGATATTAAGAAGAGGTGGCAAGAATACAGAGAAGAACTGTATAAAAGAGATCTTCACTACGAAGATAATCACGATGGCGTGATCACTCACCTGGAAACAGACATCGTGGAATGTGAAGTCAAGTAGGCCTTAGAGAGCATCACTACGAACAAAGCTAGTGGAGGTGATGGAATTCCAATTGAGTTATTACAAATCCTGAAAGATAATGCTGTGAAAGTGCTGCACTCAATATGCCAGCAAATTTGGAAAACTCAGCAGTGGTCACCGGACTGGAAAAAGTCAGTCTTCATTCCAATTCCAAAGAAAGGCAATGCCAAAGAATGCTCAAACTACCGCACAATTGCACTCATCTCACACGCTAGTAAAGTCATGCTCAAAATTCTCCAAGCCAGGCTTCAGCAATATGTGAACCATAAACTTCCAGATGTTCAAGCAGCTTTTAGAAAAGGCAGAGGAACCAGAAATCAAATTGCCAACATCCACAGGATCATGGAGAAAGCAAGAGAGTTCCAGAAAAACATCTATTTTTGCTTCACTGACTATCCCAAAGCCTTTGACTATGTGGATCACAATATACTGTGGAAAATTCTGAAAGAGATGGGATTACCAGACCACCTGACCTGCCTCTTGAGAAACCTGTATGCAGGTCAGGAAGAAACAGTTAGAACTGGACATGGAACAACAGACTGGTTCCAAATAGGAAAAGGAGTACGTCAAGGTTGTATATTGTCACCCTGCTTATTTAACTTCTATGCAGAGTACATCATGAGGAACGCTGGGCTGGAAGAAGTACAAGCTGGAATCAAGATTTCTGGGAGAAATATCAATAACCTCAGATATTAGGATGACACTACCCTTATGGCAGAAAGTGAAGAGGAACTCAAAGGCCTCTTGATGAAAGTGAAAGAGGAGAGTGAAAATGTTGGCTTGAAGCTCAACATTCAGAAAACGAAGATCATGGCATCTGGTTCCATCACTTCATGGGAAATAGATGGGGATACAGTGGAAACGGTGTCAGTCTTTATTTTTTCGGGCTCCAAAATCACTGCGGATGCTGATTCCAGCCAGGAAAGTAAAAGACGCTTACTCCTTGGAAGGAAAGCTATGACCAACCTAGATAACATATTAAAAAGCAGAGACATTACTTTGCCAACCAAGGTCCATCTAGTCAAGGCTACGGTTTTTCCCGTGGTCATGTATGGATGTGAAAGTCGGACTGTGAAGAAAGCTGAGCACCGAAGAATTGATGCTTTTGAAGTGTGGTGCTGGAGAAGACTCTTGAGAGTCCCTTGGACTGCAAGGAGATCCAACCAGTCCATTCTAAAGGAGATCGACCCTGGGTGTTCATTGGAAGGACTGTTGCTGAAGCTGAAACTGCACTACTTTGGCCACCTCATGCGACGAGTTGACTCACTGGAAAAGAGTCTTATTCTAGGAGGGATTGGGGATGGGAGGAGAAGGGGACGACAGAGAATATGATGGCTTGATGGCATCACCGACTCGATGCACATGAGTTTGAGTGAACTCCGGGAGTTGGTGACGGACAGGGAGGCCTGGCGTGCTGTGATTCATGGGGTCGCAAAGAGTCGGACACGACTGAGAGGCTGAACTGACTGACTGACTGACTCTGTCTCTTTTACTCTCATTTACAATCAGGACTGGGATAGGCACAGAGGCTGCTGTTACCATAGCAACAAGAGGAGGGAAGGAAGAAATACTGATGGCTTGTGGACATTTTCCCTAACAACAACCTTAAAATACTTGCTGATGGACATGTTATTTACAAGGGTTCTGAGCTCTAACCAATATCCACCCGTAACAAACTGCCAGCGTTCAAATGGGGGAGAGGGGGGAAGTAAAGTAAACACAGAGGAAGCTAACAGGAAGAGAATACAAACAGGTAAACTCAATTATGTGTTTCTTTTGATAAAGCACAAGACAATTTGCACACGGGGTGAATTCTGAAAGATACAGACATCTAAGCTATAAGGACATGATCACCTCTGCCTGAGCACTGAAAAAGGCCACTGTCAAATTCTGGACATGGTATCAATGGTAGAGTAAAATTAGTTCAGTGGATGCTTTAGGATAATGGTGGGATGAACCTGATAAGAGTCACTGTGAGCATGACTAGAAAAGAGCACTCCCATGAGAGATAAAAGAGATGTAGAGACAGTATGATAAATCAGGTCCTCTCCTATAACATTTCAGAAATGAACAGATTTCAAACACCACACATCCCAAACCAGGTCCTGTGGCACAGAACATTAAGGTGATGAGAGTAAAGATTGCCTACATGTACAGAGGAAAAGATAAAGAAATGTGATATTGGTCTAGAGTGAATGTTGAATCAAGGATTGAAATGTGAAAGTAGGCCATCTTCAAAGATAGATATAAATCCAGAGATCAACACACTGAGTGAAGGAGGCTTGATTCAAAAATCATCATGGGATGTAATGAAGAGGTGGGATATGAATATCCACAGCAGTGAACACCCACACAAATGTGACATGGATATCCAAACTGTCAAGAAATGTATGGGTAGCAGAGGACCCTGATGGATGGAAGGGATACATCTAGAACTTGACATTAATTTCCCCCACAAATACATATAAAATACGGAAACCACAAAAACCTACGTCAGCAAGAGTGGTAGATGAAACATGTTCTAATAATATATAGGTGAAAGCAAGCACACCTGAATATATGTAGTAATCTCAGTGTCACTGAACAGGAATCTATACATGTAAAACCAACTCACCCTTGCCTTCTACTTAAAAAGGTTAGGAACATTTACTTCAAAACTCCAAGAGTGAGGAGACACGAGATTTGGTGGCATCGTTTGGCTCGTTCTACTCTAATGTACCACCAGGCCTGACAAAAAGTCTCAGACTGCGGAGACCATCCGTAACAACAACCTTAAAACCATCACTGATGGACGTCAGATATTCACAAGTCCAATGGACTCGATATGACACCTACCCTGGAACATGACAGGGGTCATTCATGCAAAGAAAAAGAGAAAAAGAAAATCTAGAATGCTCTTTGGAGAAGGCAATGGCAAGCCACTCCAGGACTCTTGCCTAAAAAATCCCATGGATGGAGGAGCCTGGTAGGCTGCAGTCCGTGGGGTCGCTAAGGGTCGGATACGACTGAGCGACTTCACTTTTCACTTTCACACATTGGAGAAGGAAATGGCAACCCACTCCAGTGTTCTTGCCTGGAGAATCCCAGGGACAGGGGAGCCTGGTGGGCTTCCGTCTATGGGGTCACACAGAGTCGGACATGACTGAAGTGACTTAGCAGCAGCAGCAGCAGAATGCTCTTAGGAAGAAAATATTAACAGTTCAATACAGTTCAAAGTGCTTTTAAAAATAGAAAAGAAAACAGAATCACTGAATATTCCCAAGGATGCTGGGCTTTAAAAGTTATCTATCTTTCAAAAATTGCTCATGGGATCCTGTGAATAAAAACTGTCCAGTAGCACATAGTATCTGGAAGAAAATATCAACAGTTAAATACAATTCTCAGTGTTTCTTTAAAAGCACATGAAATATAGTTTATTATGTGAATTACTGTGAAATTTTTTGGGTCCATCTCTTTGTGATCCAGGAGACCATAGTCCACCAGGTTCCTCTGTCCATGGAATTTTCCAGGCGAAAGTTATGGAGTTAGTTGCCATTTCCTCCTAAAGGGGATCTTCCCAAAGCACAACTCTTTTGGCTCCTGCCTATGCAGGAAGATTCTTTATGACTGTGCCACTTGGGAATACCAGTGTATCATTAGAGATACACAGATTATACTAATGAGGTATCACCTCTGAGTAGTGAAAAAAATGTTAAATATTGTACATGGAAGACATAGTGGAGTAATATTTTTAAAGTGAACTCTTTGTATGGAAATAAAATAAAACCTCGAATAGCCAAAGCAAACTTGAGGAAGAACAATGGGACTGGGGGAATTAACCTGCCAGACTTCAGGCTCTACTACAAAGCCACAGTCATAAAGACAGTATGGTACTGGCATAAAGACAGAAACATAGATCAATGGAACAAAATAGAAAGCCCAGAGATAAACCCACACACCTATGGACACCTTATCTTTGACAAAGGAGGCAAGAATATAAAATGGAGAAAAGACAGTCTCTTTAACATCTGGTGCTGGGAAAACTTGTCAGCCACTTGTAAACAAGAATGAAACTAGAACACTTCTTAACACCATACACAAAAATAAACTCAAATGGATTAGAGAACTAAATGTAAGACCAGAAACTTTAAAACTCCTAGAGGAGAACATAGGCAAAACACTCTCCGACATAAATCACAGCAGGATCCTCCAAGACCCACCTCTCAGAATATTGGAAATAAAAGCAAAAATAAACAAATGGGACCTAATTAAAATCAAAAGCTTCTGCACAGCAAAGGAAACTATAAGCAAGGTGAAAAGACAGCCTTCAGAATGAGAGAAAGTAATAGCAAATGAAGCAACTGACAAAGGATTAACCTCAAAAATATATAAGCAACTCCTGCAGCTCAATTCCAGAGAAATAAACGACCCAATAAAAAAATGGGCCAAAGAACTAGACAGACATTTCTCCAAAGAAGACCTACAGATGGCTAACAAACACATCAAAGGAAGCTCAACATCATTCATTATCAGAGAAATACAAATCAAAACCATAATGAGATATCATTTCACACCAGTCAGAAGGGCTGCTATCCAAACGTCTACATGCAATAAATGCTGGAGAGAGTGTGGAGAAAAGGGAATCCTCTTACACTGTTGGTAGGAATGCAAACTAGTAGAGCCATTATGGAGAACAGTGTGGAGATTCCTTTAAAAACTGGAAATAGAACTGCCATATGATCCAGCAATCGCACTCCTGGGCATGCACACCGAGGAAACCAGAATTGAAAAAGACACATGTACTCCAATGTTCATTGAAGCACTGTTTATAATAGCGAGGACATGGAAGCAACCTAGATGTCCATCTGCAGACGAATGGATAAGAAAGCTGTGGTACATATACACAATGGAGTATTACTCAGCCATTAGAAAGAATACATTTGAATCAGTTCTAATGAGGTGGAAGAACCTGGAGCCTATTATACAGAGTGAAGGAAGCAAGAAACGAATACACCAATACAGTATACTAATGTATATATATGGAATTTAGAAAGATGGTAACGATAACCCTGTATACGAGACAGCAAAAGAAACGCAGGTGTATAGATCAATCTTTGGGGCTCTGTGGGAGAGGGCGAGGGTGGCATGATTTAGGAGAATGTCATTGATATATGTATATTATCATTTGTGAAATGAATCACCAATCCAGGTTCGACGCATGATACAGGATACTGGGGGCTGGTGCATGGGGATGACCCAGAGGTTGGATAAGGGGAGAAGGGAGGTGTGAGGGGGGTTCAAGAAGGGCAACACATGTACACCCGGGGCGGATTCATGTCAATGTATGTCAAAACCAACCAATATAATATTGTAAATTAATTAGCCTCCAATGAAAAATAAATAAATAACCTATCTGTTATGGGGCACTTTCTTACGGTTACCCTAGCAAAACAATACACTTATTCAATTTCAAATGAGGCCTCTGTTTCTTGCCTAGGTTCTCAGGGAAATGAAACAGGTAAAGAACTCTTACACATAAACTAATAATCCTCACATATTCCTAATTCTCCCTAAGAGCTTTCACTCTATTTTAGAGACTGAACTGGTCTAGAACTTATTGCTGATTCATGGGCAGATTTGACCTAGGCAATATTAGAATGAGAATAATTTGCAAGAAGTTGTAGAATAAAATAAGCATATCTGGAAGGCATCCCAATCTGGTAAAAGCAAAAACTTCCTCTCCTTTTATCCTTACCATAGATCTCTTTTTAAAGCCCTAGGAGACAAAGGGTAGTTACCAAGACATTGCTGCCTATTTCTGTGGTAATATCACAAAGTTGTGATGTCATGGCAACCATGCCTCCCTCAACCTCCTGTAGCCAAGACACTAGGCTGCAATACCCATGGGACAGCCTGGAGGATCACACACCCTTCCAAACTATTGGAACCACCTGTGCTTTTCCCATGGAGAGTTTTCTAGGCGTGTTGTGTCATCTTCTCCAAGACAGAATTTGTAGTCTATGACCACAACTCTTATCATCAGTCCTCTGGATTCCTGAGATCCCCAAGAGACCACCATTCCAGCTTGAAAACTACAAGTCTGAAAAAAAATAAAAACAATTAGGAATACAATCCAGTCCAAACTGAAGAGCTTCAACCCATAGAGATGTGCATGGTTCTCAACCCCACAAGGGCCCTGATTACGGGGAACCAGCGAGAGAAATCCTACCCTTGGCAAAGGTCAATTGGGGAAGAGGCCTGACGGGTAAAGGCTAATCAGGACTCGAGGAAACCCCTGGACTTACCCGAGAATCTACCCCAAAGAAAATCGGAGTCTGACTGCCTTACTATCTTACGTCTCTTACAAAGTCCTCTAATACTTACGGGGGCTTCCCCCCAACCACCTTTCCCTGAAAACATTAATTCAGAGCTGTAGTTAAAAAGTTCTCCTCAGCTTAATAGGAGTGTTCCAATCCAAGCCCCTCTAATAGCTTTCTAACTTGCCTGACAAGTTCGTGCGGGCTCTTACAACTATGAATGTGACTGTTTACAGCCTCCCAGCCATGCAAGGACAGAAAGCCTAATATTCTAAAATACAGTAATCTGTTGAAGAAGTTAAAATCATTAGAATAGTACTAAAAAAGATTTCATTGTTGAATCAATGCTTGCTGAAAAGTTTCCATATTTTCTAATGTATCCTTGAAAATATATTAATCACATATAGAGAAAATAAGTAGTATCCTTTGCTTTAACCACCTCAGATCTTAAGTTAATTAATTCCTTTCTTGTAGCTCACTACACCCTTGCCTTACAGGAATGTAACCTTGTCATGTGTCTTTGGAGAATAGCGCCTGACTTCAGGAAAATCACCTTGAAAGAATATAAGCCTTTTCCTAGCTAACTAACCTTTGTTAGGAGAGAGGGCCATAAACTGTTAGCAGGCTTCCTGGCCAGAAGATGATGTAAGCCACCTAAAACTTTTGTATATCATGAGACATACTAAAGTAAGCCCTGATCCTGATAAGGATCAAGATTGCTGACCCTGCGTGATTCTGGCATGACTCTATTCCTCCCTTTCTCCATTTTTTATGTGCACAACTTAGGGTATAAAAGAAGCACTGGAAAATAAAGTTTTGGGCCTTGCTCACTGAAGCTTGGTCTCCCCATGTCGTTTTTTTCTCTTTTTCCATCCTTTTCTCTATTCTCTTTTTTCTGGTTGAGATCCTTGGATCGCTGTGCCCTCTGCGTTTACTTATCTGCCTGGGCTTCTAAGACCCACTCGAGGGGATGCCCTGGTAGAGTGCCTCCAGTGATTTGAGAGGGCGCCTGCGGTCTATGTAAACAGAGCAAACCCCATGCTGGGGTTTTATTGGTTTCCTGCATAAACCAAGGGATTATCAGCCTCTGTCTCTCTCTCTCTCTCTCTCTCTCTCGCTGACGCCAACACTGTTCATCCCGAGGATACCCTGGGTCCTTATCAAACAGGTTTCCGATGACTGATGAACAGCAAAACCACAGTTCCAGGCAAGCTCACAGTTAACACTTGCTGTCGTGCCAGGAACATATAACAAGTACAGATAGAATGCAGAATTTAAGTTTTCTACCAACTCGAGAGATTGTGCCAAAAAGACCCTTCAACCTTCCATTTTTGCCAAGTGTAAAGGATAGACTATACTGCAGCACATCAGGTGAAAATCACACTCAACTGAGAATATTTAGAGTTAACATTAACAGGCAAGAGGAGATGTGGGTCGGATGTTCACGCAACTTGAAGTAATATAAAAGTCTTTTGTGTCAGTTTCAGAGAGAAATTTTTCCACTGCCAGATGACCCAGGAGACAGGATTCAAATCACTAACAATCAAATCAGACACAATTCAGGGCCACATCCCTCTATGGAACTTAATCAAGAAGTTCCAGTGCAGGCCTGTCTGCAGCCTTTAATTGCCATTCCTCAAATGATTTCATTCAATCACCAGACAGTTCAAAATATGGACAATGGGCTAGTGGAAGATGTTGAAGACTATAAGAACAGGGACAGAGAATGGTACAGATTGGTGATAAGATGAAGGAAGATGGAGAGGAGAATGAAGGGAAGATTTCAGAGCTAGGATCTGGGTTTTTGAGGTAGTGGGAGCTGCTCCTGATCTGGTTACTGGCTTTGGGTACATATTTCAAATTTTAAAAACCAACGTTTTCTCTGGCCTAAGGAACTTTTGCAATATTTATGCCTCAAAATGCTAGACTAGACCAACAGTAGTCATACAGTTTATAAATTCAGGAGATATTATTTTGGGGAGGGGGAGTGACTTGTGGGAGACTTGCTGTATCAGACTTGTTTGAACACATAGCCTACTTAATCAAGCTGGAGTCAGGATTCAGCTATATATAGACAATTATCTTCTGCATATTTCAATTATGAGATCATATAACAGCATATCTGGGATTTCATTTTTTCTCTTTGAATATTTTTCTACTTGTACAACAGGAACATAGCACTATCTTGGAAATCATATTATTGTATTTGGACTTTTCTGTCACCTTTCCAACTGTTCCAATTGTGCTTAATGACTTCCAGTCACTAAATATGGCCCACTTTATACTAACTCATGCCAGAGGCTGTCAAGAATATGTAAAATGCAAATGTACAGACAAACTAACCTTCTGAGGAGTTTTTGAAATAAAGAAATACCATAGGAAAATAAACCATGAATTGGTTGATTGACATATTAGTGTCAGGAAAATCTGATGAAAATTCAGCAAACCTTGTAAATAGTTTATTTATAATTATCAATAAGTCCCTATTTCTCCTAGGTAGTTCTCATGAAGTCTCTCTCCTCCTTATATACACACTGCCTTCAGTTGATGATCCTGTTTGATCTCAAATGTAAACCACACTTTTCAACTTCTTCCTTAGACTTCAGACAGGAATACTGATGATCTCATTGGCCATCCTCTTTGTTTTACTGTAAAAATCAGAAGTCTAGCCCGTTTCTACCGACACCTTCAAATATATCCCTGTAGAGGCCATCCTTTCATGTTCCTAACATTCTCTCCTTTTTCCCCTGAGGATCCAGATAACTCATTCAATACTTGTGTGTTTCTCATAGAGTCCATTGTGACCACTCTCATGATCTCTTATCAATCCTACAAACTATGAAATAGGCAAATAGGTTAAGTGTTGGGGAAACTTCACTAATACCTGAGAACTTTTTCATAAAAAGGACACGCATCCTTGCTGAAACATTCTGGGGAACAGACTACTAGATTGGTGAGAATGAATACAAATGAGATTCATATCCTTACTGTGGAAAGTATTGTGGAATAAAGTGAAATCTATTAGCTCTTTCACTTGTGATTTAAAAATGCATGACAGCATGGCGTGGAAAAGACAGGAGGCAGAGCCATGTACCTTTGGGAGACAAGTTTGTGCTTCTCTGATTCTATGACAGACATGCTCAAGTCATAAAGAAGACTGTACCTACTTTATGGTAGGAAGTAGATAGGAAGTCGGTAGGAAGTATTTGGGCCTCAATGCTAAAATTTACTCACTTCAGAGCAAACCATTTTACTCTTTCCTTCTCTGCTGCTGCTGCTGCTAAATTGCTTCAGTGGTGTCCGACTCTGTGCGACCCCACCAGGCTCCTCTGTCCCCGGGATTCTCCAGGCAAGAATACTGGAGTGGGTTGCCATTTCCTTCTCCAATGCTTGCAAGCATGCTAAATTTCTTCAGTCATGTCTGACTCTGTGCAACCCTATGGACAGCAGCCCACTAGGCTCCTCGGTACAAAGGATTCTCTAGGCAAGAATACTGGAGTGGGCTGCCAATTCCTTCTCCACTTTCCTTCTCTAGACAAGGGAAAAGTTAAGTTAGAGCTTATTATTCACAAATAGAGAGAGAAATATTCCGATGGATCAGGCTTCTTAAGCCAAGACAAGGTTTATTTCAGATGACAGGAAGCAAGTTCCAAAATGTGAATGGAGGAAAGAAAGCACAACACTCACCTCATAGGAAAACAATTTTTACATTTTGTAAAGAAAAGAAACATCCAATAGTCTGTATAAAAAAAAAAAAGCACAAAAAATTAGATAATGGCCTAATCCTTCGGTATTAACCAGATGAAGTCCTACCAGAAAAGAAAGAGCATTTTTGTATCTGACATTAAGTTCGATGCCTGCTCAGTTGTGTCTGATTTTTTGTAACACCACGGGGTGTAGTTGACCAGGCTCCTCTCTCCTTGGGATTTTCCATGCAGGAAAACATGTGCAGCTTTTCATTTCTAACTATATTTTACTAAGTTAGATTTGTAAAGCTGAATGAAAATATTATGTGTGTATTTTTTTGCATCTTTTTCAAGACAAAGCAAACCATATAAGCTCTTTGCTCCAGAGAGTCTTTATGAAATTAAAAATTTGTACTTGTGAATGAGTCACATTGATAATATTATGGACTGAGATGAGTCAAGGCAAATAAGTGACAAATTAAATTGAAATATCAACTTCTAGAAATCTGGCCTACCTTACATTCAGTGAGAGCAATTGTGTTTCTAAACCATATAACAACAGAAGAGCCATTCTTTTTTTTTTTTTTTCATCATTCAATACCTAGGGCAGGAGAAATAGGTAGATAGATGGAGTAGAGTACACAGAAGAGGAGCATAAATCTCTGTGTCAGACACAGTCAATTTTCTATATTTTCACTTTCTTTCCTTCTAGACATCATCTTCTCAGTTCAGTTCAGTTCAGTCGCTCAGTCACGTCCCACTCTTTGTGACCCCATATCTTCCTAATAAGTGTAATGATGCTGCAGATCTTGTGATGTCTTGGTGTTGGCAGTAAAACAGGTCCATGGCCTGGGGCAGTGATTTTCCCTCAGGGACCCAGGAATAAGTCAATAGGTCCTGTGTTTATGTTCTCTGTAAGAGGATCTAGGGATCAGGTTTTGGCAACACCCAAATAGACATAGAACACATAGGCATGCACTACCAGTTGCAGATTAGGTATTTGTTACCATTTGTGCCTCCTGGACATGGTTTGCAACAAACTCAATAACTACCACACATAGTTGTAGGCTTTATACCTACAATTAAAATACAAAGTACAGGTGATGCTGGGTTGAAGAAAGGCTGGAAATGTATCTAGAAGTATCAGCACCAATGAGGAAATCATGCAGGGGCTGATTGTTGTTAATGACAGCTTACTACATCTGATGTAAATAAACATATTTTATAGCATGCTACAACTATGTAGAACAGTGGCTGTTTATGCTGTATTTCAAGGATGGCTGTAACATATTCCCTATTAGATCCTACTGTCTATTCCTGCCATCCTATCCCTTTTAGAAATATTCACAGAAAAGGAAATACCACTAATTTTGCATCCTGACACTAGAGCTACTGTATGTCTTAGAGTAGGGAAGGGGCTTAGAATCAATCTCTTCTACTCATACTAATTCCAGGCAAGAAGAAAATACAGCATTCCAAGACTGTAAATCAGATAGGGTCCTCAAAACTCTGTTTATTCACATTTTTACTCCACAGAATAGACATGAGAAACTTTCTCTCCTCCACTAAAACTTTCTGATGAGTTTCACTGTTGTAGAAACCATAGTGGCTAAGAGTCAAGTGGCATTCAGACATGCAAAACAAGAGCGTTTATTCAGCAATGGTGTAGGGTCAGCAGAGGCGCCTCCAGAAGTATGTGCCTGGACTTTGTTTTGGGTATCTTTTATACAGCAGAGACTTCCAGGTCTTCAGGTCTTACCTGTTCAAGCAGCTCAGATCCCTCCTCCCCAGGCAGCTTAGTTTCCCAGTGATGAACTGAGCAAGCAAGGTGACATAAGTGGAGGTGTTGAGTGGCGAGCAAAATGTATTTTAGTAAGATACCAGAGGCAGAAGTCATAAAGTTATTATTCTAGAAGAGGTTGCTCTTCTAGTTGGGGGTTTACACCTCATTCCCCCTGCTAATGCTCAGATTGTATCAGCAGCCATCAGAGAACATAACCCATTAACTGCTGACATCCTTTAAAAAATAGCATTTGGATAGCCATTTTCTGTTCAACAACTGCCTCTATGAACCCCGTTACAATCCTTAATAAAGGGGTGTGATGCAGGGAATAAGTAGGTACATACCAAGTAAGACTGCCAATCACTCTCTTAAACCCTCCTAGCCAGGAGAAGCATCCTCCAAAGTGGACCTCCATATCCCATCCCTTCCGAATGAACTGAAACATGGGTAATCTTCCTGGTATTTTTAGCTACGTCTGTCACAGCCTTTCCATTGTCATCTATTTGGAGTCACCAGCCAGTTTGGTTGAATTTCCCAGAATCTTCTCCTTCCTCCACTAGATGAATATGAGTGATGGCAAGACTCATCCTATCCCAAGCATAACCTATTCCCTTTCAGTTTAACCATTTCTCACCTATTGTAATTGTGCACAGAGTGCAACTCCAGATAGCACCCTACCACCACCCACCTCTTGATGATTGAATCCACTGAAATATCTGGAGGGCATCTAATCCCATACCCCTCCATGGCCACACCTAGTTCATCCAGGGTCCTCCACAGACTTAGCAATTAGTGATACCCAGTTCTCAGGCTACCTCCCCAGCTAGATGAACAAAAAGACTATTTTCCACATCATGCATTTCTAGAATGTTTTTTATGGAAGTTTGGAGCTGGTCATGTAGTCCCTTATTGCCTGGATTGGGGTACATCCCCTTGGATATAGTTGTAGTGGCTCAAGGATGAGGTATTTTCACCAAGGGAGTTAAATAGGTGTAGGACTCTTTAGGCCAGACTCAAAGATTTGTTGAGCCACAGTCACAGCATACTACTTCTCCAGGGGTTTCAGAACACCACCCATCATCTACCCATTGTAATCTGACCTTATGATGATACTTTCAATAAAGTTTCCATCCCACCACAAGGAACATTTAGAAACAGAGTTATAGCATGCAGGTGTCTGGTGTATATAGTAGGTGAAAGAGGGACATGCCTTTCCTATAAGATCAAAAGTTGTATAGTCAGAACAGTCAACCTGGTTTCTAGATGGAGCAGAGATCTTACAACTTAACAGAGATGAAAGGGGAAAAAAATAAGTTGATTTCATAGATAAGTTGTTAACAGTAAGAGAACACCCCCCCCCCCCAAATAAAGAGTATGAGGGAATAGGTGAAGTAGAGAGATAGTACACTGCAGGGGAGACATAGTAGAATCCTATTTCAAATAGGATAAATAGAGGGTGTTCCAGTTCAATTAATAGCCAATACATCTGTTGTTCACTGGTCCTGACGGTTCCTCAATTTTCTGTTGTGTGTTGCCTAACCAGCTTCTGGTGTACCCAGAACAAGGCTTGGAATTCTTGTTTCCATCTTCCCTAGGTCAGGTGCATGGGTTCCCATGGATTGAATTTTGCTTCCCACTTCTCTTCGCTATCAGTTGGGCCTGTGGGTTTGACTCTGGAATGATTGATCCAAGCATATATACCTGTCATATTGAAAGCACTGGGGGTGGTTAAGGGTACAGAATGTGGCCCTCTCCACATTGGATTCTAGGGCTCTTCCAGTCTTTTACCCATATTTGGTTCCCGGGTAATTGGGGCTGTACTCTTATGCCTAAGGATATGGGTATCCTACCCATGACCCATTTGTGTATTTGGGAAATGGTGTGTCCTAATCCTTGCAGCTGTTTACGTAAGTTCAAGACTCACGGATCTCTGGTTTCCCCTCTTAAGCTGATCAGAGGGGTCAGCCATCTGTACAGAATTTCAAATGGGGAGAACCCCATCCCTGCCCAAGGTGAACATATCACGTCAAGAGGGCCATGAGTAATATGACTAACCATGGCAAACTGGTCTCCTAACAGTCTGGCTGGTTTGTTTGAGCATTCAATTCATACATTCTACTTTCCCTGAGCTCTGAGGGGAGTAAAGCAGTATGCAGTTTCCATCAGACCTTCAAATCCCTTGTCACTTGTTCTACTTTCTCAGCTACAAATGCTGGTTCATTGTCTGACCCTATGGTGAAAGACATCCCATATCTGGGGACAATAATTCTGAGGAGTGCATTAGTCACTTCTCTAGCTTTTTTGGCTCAGGTTGAAAAGTCTACAACCACCCCATAAAGGTGCAGATGATAACTAAAATGTATCTGAGTCCTTGGTTTAGAGAGACTTTAGTGAAGTCCATTTCCATATCATCAAATGGGGTTAGTCCACAGTATTTTGTCCTTGCCAGCCTAAAAGATCCCTGGCAAGCATTATTTTATAAACAGGCTATATACTGCTTGGGACAGAAAAGTTGAGTTGGGGGAAGGTGAGTGATGAGATAATATCTGCCTACCAAGGTCTCTACAGTGGTTTATATCTTTCCAGCTGGTTTCCCCTTCTCTCATTGTTGGGGTCCCATTAGGGCTCATCTTCCAGGAAGGTTTCCCTTGCCCAGTTCTCCACGTCTAATTGACCCCCTGGGGCATAGGCCTAAAGCTATTTCTAAGCCTATGTCATGATTCATTGGGACTCCTGGGTGATGATCATGGTGAGAAGATGCCTACATTTCACCCAAGTGGGTGAGTGAGTCAGGGTAATGAAATCTAGGAGACTGATGAGGACCTGAGTTTGTTTTCCAGATTTTGAGAGGGGGATGATGCTTCTAGTTTAGAATATCTATAGTGTAAAATGGTTTGTAGGAGAAGATAGTTTCACTCTCTTGTAGAGTCCCATCAGAGGCAATATGCTGTTGTCCCTGGGTCTCCCTTAGACGCATTTGAAGTGCTGAGACAGCTGACAATTGCGCTGACCAGGCATACCTGCCCATTGACGGTGGGGTAGCTGGCCTTGGGAGCATGATAGCTTCAGAATCATCAGGAGAAGGTGAAATGGAAGGCAGTGGACTGTCTGGTAAATGTGGATCTGCTGCTCGCAACAGGAGATCCGTGGTGACATAAAGGGCATTTGAGGCACATCTTCATCCTAACCTTAGAGGAAAGGTGGTTCCTTTTTCTGGAATGAAGCCTTTTCTCTGATTGAGTCACAAGAAACTTACATTGCCCCTGACCTGTCATGCAGAACTGAACCAAGAGAGGCTTTAACTTGGTGATTTCTAACCACTGCTCAATAAATGGAAATTAGCCTGGGTGACCAGTGTCCCTGGTCACAATTCTAAATACTGATCAGACAATAGGCACATCTAAGGTCCCATTTAAGGATCATCTGACCCCCAAAGAGAGTCACTCTAGGAGGCAAAGAGTGCACAATTTTTCAGGACTCAATTTTACATGGGCTGGTCACTTGGGGCTCCTGACCTTGCATGTTTCTGGCTCTACTCCTCTGGTTTATCCCGCCACTCCTGAAAGGACACCTGCTCCTGCTCCTCAACCACCACAACTTCCACCTTTTCCATAATATCTTGCAACTGGAACTCCTACTGGATTCTCGACATCTCACCCTCCTCCAGGGCCCTTTCCTCCACGGCCTCCGCTCTGAAGAGGGCAGCTTCCTCACGTGGGGAGCCACCTGGTTCCTGCATCCTCCCTGCCACCTCCACAGACCCTGCCACAGTGCCTGCACCCTGAAGACCTGGTCTCACAACTGAAAAGATAAAGGGCCCCAGGTGTTCCCAGCTTCCTCTGTGAGTGACTCACTCTCCACTTGGCCCTCTCAATGATAATGACCTGGGTCAGCTGCAAAGGACCTGGACTTGACAGCAGTGCTGGTGGTCTGTACAGCCTGCCCACAGGTTGCCATCATCCTCTGGTGAGATCTAGCTCTTTCTAAAGGTGCCCTCAGATTGAAGAAAGTAGTGGAGGATGGCATGGGGCAAGGGACGCATGCTGGGCCCTATTGCCCAGGCCAAGCATTCCCCATAGTCTGCTAGAGCTGTGAGTCATGCCCAGGTTGCTGGGAAAAAATCTCCACAGATCAAGGGGAAGGTAATGGGTGGCACCCTCCAAGGACACTTCCCTCATCAATGGGGAATCACCCTAGGTCTCCAGTACTCCAGCACTCCAAAGTGGCTGCCTCTTCTCTGCTGAGTGTGGGCATCTAGACACTTTGTATCTTCTTCATCTGGCCCCACCCAGGCGCCTGCTGTCATTGACTAGGCCTCTGGAAATTTGAAACACTGGTTTCCGCTCCCACATTCAAAAAGTCCACTCCTAAGTTGTGCAGGATCTTAACCACTTCCCTGGTGGCTCAGAGGTTAAAGCGTCTGCCTCCAATGCGGGAGAACCGGGTTCGATCCCTGGGTCGGGAAGATCCCCTGGAGAAGGAAACGGTCACCCACTGCAGTATTCTTGCCTGGAGAATCCCGTGGACGGAGAAGCCTGGTAGGCTACAGTCCACGGGTTCGCATAGAGTCGGACACGACTGAGCGACGGAATGGTAACGGAACGGTAAGTTGTGCAGGATCTTAACCACTACGTGCTCTCACAATGTGTCCAATGAAAGGCATGGGTGCAATGTGTCTGGGGATTTTCCTCCACTGGGCAGAGAATTGAAAGCAGTCTGGATGATACAGGAGTGTGCACAAAAACATCTTTTTGCTACAGTTGAGTTCCTTTGCTCAGGGGAATCAGAGCCATAGGGTACAGAGCTTTCTCTGTGTCTCTCTGTCTCACTTGCTGGTATGCACTGCTTCCCTGCCCATATTTCTGTGTGTGTATTAGGGGCTTGGTGTCTATATGTCTCTCTCTCCAACTGGTATTGTTGCCCTCTACCACTCTCTAGACAGCAGAGCTCAGAAAAGACACTTCAGTTCAGTCGCTCAGTCATGTCTGACTCTCCGCGACCCCATGAATCACAGCACGCCAGGCCTCCCTGTCCATTACCAACTCCCAGAGTTCACTCAAACTCATGTGCACAGAGTCGGTGATGCCATCCAGCCATCTCATTCTTTGTCGTCCCCTTCTCCTTCTGCCCCCAATCTCTCCCAACATCAGTCTTTTCCAGTGAGTCAACTCGTCTCATGAGGTGGCCAAAGTATTGGAGTTTCAGCTTTAGCATCAGTCCTTCCAAGGAACACCCAGGATCGATCTCCCTTAGAATGGACTGGTTGGATCTCCTTGCGGTACAAGGGACTCTCAAGACTCTTCTCCAACACCACAGTTCAAAAGCATCAATTCTTCGGCCATCAGCTTTCTTCACAGTCCGACTTTCACATCCATACATGACCACGGGAAAAACCATAGCCTTGACTAGACAGACCTTTGTTTGCAAAGTAATGTCTCTGCTTTTTAATATATTATCAAGGTTGGTCATAAGTTTCCTTCCAAGAAGTAAGTGTCTTTTAATTTCATGGCTGCAATCAGCATCTGCAGTGATTTTGGAGCCCCCAAAAATAAAGTCTGACACTGTTTCCACTGTTTTTCCATCTATTTCCCATGAAGTGATGGGACCAGATGCTATGATCTTCGTTTTCTGAATGTTGAGCTTCAAGCCAACATTTTCACTCTCCTCTTTCACTTTCATCAAGTGGCTTTTGCCCGGTGGCACAGATGCGAGTGACACTGGCCCCGGCGCAAATGACCATGCAAAGAGGAGTGACAGAGAGGAGCTACCCCATGCCTGAGGCCAGGGCCAGCGGCCGAGAGGAGCTGCCCCACGTCCAACAGGAAGGTGGCTGCGCAGGCACACGAGGGTCGAGAGGAGCAATTCCACGTTCAAGGTCAGAAGGGGCGACCTTGAGGAGATACCCCTCGTCCAAGGTAAGGTACAGCGGCTGCACTTTGCTGGAGCGGCTGTGAAGAGATTTTCCACGACCAAGGTAAGAGAAACCCAAATAAGACGGTAGGTATTGCGAGGGGGCATCAGAGGGCAGACACACTGAAATCATAATCACAGGAAACTAGTTGAGCTGATCACATGGACCACAGCCGAATGTGGTCCACTGGAGAAGGGAATGGCAAACCACTTCAGTATACTTGCCTTGAGAACCCCATGAACAGTATCAAAGGGCAAAATGATAGGATACTGAATGAGGAATTCCCCAGGTCGGTAGGTGCCCAGTATGCTACTGGAGATCAGCGGAGAAGTAACTCTAGAAGGAATAAAGGGATGGAACGAAATTCTTCAGTAACATTTTTCTAGATTCTGTATATATGTGTTAGAAGATGATATTTATCTTTCTCTTTCTGACTCACTTCACTCTGTGTAATAGGTTGTAGCATCATTAACATAATTCAAACTGACTCAAATGCGTTCATTTTTATGTCTGAGTAATATTCTATTTTGTATATATACCACCACTTCTCTATTCATTCATCTGTCAATGGACATCTAGATTGTGACCATGTTCTAGCTACAGTAAATAGTGACGCAATGAACAATGGGATATATGGGTCTCTTTCAATTTTGTTTTCCTCAGGGTATATGCCTAGGAGTGGAATTGCTGGGACATATGGTGGATTTTTCCCTAGTTTCTTAAGGATTCTCCATACTTTTTTCAATAGTGGCTGTATCAATTTGCAGTCCCATCAATAGTGCAAGAGTATTCCCTTTTCTCCACACCCTTTCCAGCTTTTACTGTTTTTAGAATTTTTTTCTTTTTTAAAATTTATTTGTTTTAATTGGAGGCTAATTCCTTTAAATATTGTATTGATTTTGCCATACATCGACATGAATCTACCCCGGGTGTACACGTGTTCCACATCCTGAACCACCCTTCCACCTCTCTCCCCATCCCATCCCTCTGGTTCATCCCAGTGTAACAGCCCTGCGCATCCTGTATCATGCATCGAACCTGGATTGGCGATTCGTTTCACATATGTTAATATGCATGTTTCAATGCCATAATCTCAAATCATCCCACCCTTACCCTCTCCCACAGAATCCAAAAGACTGTTCTATACATCTGTTTCTCTTTTGCTGTCTCGTATACAGGGTTATCGTTATCATCTTTCTAAATTCCATATATATGCATTAGTATACTGTATACTGTATTACAGTATTAGTATACTGTATTACAGAGAAGGCAATGGCAAGCCACTCCCGTACGCTTGCCTAGAAAATCCCATGGATGGAGGAGCCTGGTAGGCTGCAGTCCGTGGGGTCGCTAAGGGTCAGACACGACTGAGCGACTTAACTTGCACTTTTCACTTTCACACATTGGAGAAGGAAATGGCAACCCACTCCAGTGTTCTTGCCTGGAGAATCCCAGGGACGGGGGAGCCTGGTGGGCTTCTGTCTATGGGGTCACACAGAGTCGGACACGACTGAAGTGACTTAGCAGCAGCAGTAGCAGCAGTATACTGTATTGGCATTTTCTTTCTGACTTACTTCTCTCTGTATAATAGGCTCCAGTTTCATCCACCTCATTAGAACTGATTCAACTGTATTCTTTTCAATTGCTGAGTAATACTCCATTGTGTGTATGTACCACAGCTTTCTTATCCATTCGTCTGCAGATGGACATCTAGGTTGCTTCCATGTCCTGGCTATTATAAACAGTGCTGCGATGAACATTGGAGTACATGTGTCTCTTTCAATTCTGGTTTCCTCGGTGGGTATGCCCAGGAGTGCGATTGCTGGGTCCTACGACAGTTCTGTTTCCAGTTTTTTAAGGAATTTCCACGCTGTTCTCCACAGTGGTTGTACTAGTTTGAATTCCCACCAACAGTGTAAGAGGGTTCCCTTTTCTCCACACCCTCTCCAACATTTATTGCTTGGAAACATTTGGATAGCAGCCATTCTGAATGGTGTGAAATGGTATCTCATTGTGGTTTTGATTTACATTTCTCTGATTATGAATGATGTTGATCATCTTTTCATGTGTTTGTTAGCCATCTGTATGTCTTCTTTGGAGAAATGTCTGTTTATTTCTTTGGCCTATTTTTTTATTGGGTAGTTTATTTTTCTAGAATTGAGCTGCAGGAGCTTCTTGTATATTTTGGAGATTAATTCTTGGTAAGTTCTTCATTTGCTATTATTTTCTCCCATTCTGAAGGCTGTCTTTTCACCTTGCTTATAGTTTCCTTTGCTGTGCCGAAGCTTTTAATTTCAATTAGGTCCCATTTATTTATTTTTGCTTTTATTTCCAATATTCTGGGAGGTGGGTCATGGAGGATTTATGTCGACATGGTTTGCCTATGTTCTCCTCTAGGAGTTTTATAATTGGTCTTACACTTAGATCTTTAATCCATTTGAGTTTATTTTTGGTGTTAGGGAGTGTCCTAGTTTCATTTTTTTACAAAATGGCTGACCAGTTTTCCCAGCACCACTTGTTAAAGAGATTGTTTTTTCTTCATTGAATACTCTTGCCTCCCTTGTCAAAGATAAGGTGTCCATAGGTTCGTGGATTTATCTCTGGGTTTTCTATTTTGTTCCTTTGATCTATATTTCTGTCTTTATGCCAGTACCATGCTGTATTTATAGATAACTGTGGCTTTGTAGTAAAGCCTGAAGTCTGGAAGGTGGATTCCCCCAGTTCCATTTTGCTTACTCAATATTGCTTTGGCTATTCGAGGTTTTTTGTATTTCCATACACATTGTGAAATTATTTGTCCTAGCTATGTGAAAAACATCGTCAGTAGCTTGATAGGGATTGCATTGAACTTATAAATTACTTTGGGTAATATATTCATTTACACAATATTTATTCTTCCAATCCATGAACACGGTATATTTCTCCATCTATTAGTGTCCTCTCTGATTTCTTTCACCAGTGTTTTACAGTTTTCTATATATAGGTCTTTTGTTTCTTAGATCGATATACTGCTAAGTATTTTATTCTTTGTGCTGCAATTGTAAATGAAATTGTTTCCTTAATTTCTCTTTCTATTTTCTCATTAAATTATGTAGAAATGCAAGGGATTTCTGTGTACTGATTTTATATCCTGCAACTTAACCACATTCGTTGATTAGCTCTAGTAATTTTCTGGTAGAGTCTTTAGGGTTTTCTGGTAGAGGATCATGTCATCTGCAAACAGTGAGAGTTTTACTTCATCTTTTCCAATTTGGATTCCTCTTATGTATTTTTCTGCTCTGATTGTTGTGGCTAAAACTTCCAAAACTATGTTGAATAGTAGTGGTGAAAGTGGCACCTTTGTCTTCTTCCTGACTTTAGGGGCAACGCTTTCAATTTTTCACCACTGAGGATAATGTTTGCTGTGGGTTTGTCATATATAACTTTTATTATGTGGAAGAATATTCCTTCTATTCCCACTTTCTGGAGGGCTTTGATCATAAATGGAGGTTGAATTTTGTCAAAGGCTTTTTCTGCATCTATTAAGATAATAGTATGGTTTTAATTTTTCATTTTGTTAATGTGGTGTACTACATTGATTGATTTGAATATATTGAAGACTCCTTGCACCCCTGGGTTAAAACCCACTTTGTCATGATGTATGATCTTTTTAATGTGTTGTTGATTCTGATTGCTAGAATTTGGTTAAGGATTTTTGCATCTATGCTCATCAGTGATATTGGCCTGTAGTTTTCTTTTATTGTGGCATTTTTGTCAGGTTTTGGTATTATGGTGACTCTGGCCTCATAGAATGAGTTTGAACATTTACCTTCCTCTGCAAATTTGTGGAGGAGTTTGAGTAGGATAGGTATTAGCTCGTCTCTAAAGTTTTGGTAGAATTCAGCTGTGAAGCCGTTTGGACCTGGGCTTTTGTTTTCTGGAAGAACTCCGATTACAGTTTTAATTTCCGGGCTTATGATGGGTCTGTTCAGATTTTCTATTTCTTCCTGGTTCAGTTTGGAAAGTTGTACTTTTTTAAGAATTTGTCCATTTCTTCCAAGTTGTCCATTTATTGGCGTACAATTGCTCATAGTAGACTCTTATGATCCTTTGTATTTCTGTTTTGTCTGTTGTGATCTCTCCCTTTTCATTTCTAATTTTATTGATTTGGTTTTTCTCCCTTTGTTTCTTTATGAGTCTGACTAGTGGTTTGTCAATTTCATTTACCCTCTCAAAGAACGAGCTTTTGGCTTTGTTGTCTTTGCTATGATCTCTTTTGTTTCGTTTGCGTTTATTTCTGCCCTAATTTTTAAGATTTCTTTCCTTCTACCAACACTGGGGTTCTTCATTTCTTCCTTCTCTAGCTGCTTTAGATATAGAGTTAGTCATTTAGTTGACTTTTTTCTTGTTTCTTGAGGTATGCCTGTATTGCTGTGAACCTTCCCATTAGCACAGCTTTTACAGTGTTTCAGAGGTTTTTCAGTAGTTGTGTTTTCATTTTCATTCATTTCTATGCATATTTTGATTTTTTCTTATTTTTTCTATGATTTATTGGTTATTCAGCAGCGTGTTTTTCAGCCTCCATATGTTGGAATTTTTAACAGTTTTCCTCCTTTAATTGAGATCTACTCTGTGGTCAGAAAAGATGCTTGGAGTGATTTCAATTTTTTTGAATTTACCAAGGCTAGATTTACGGCCCAGGATGTGATCAATCCTGGAGAAGGTTCCATATGCGCTTTTCAGTTCAGTTCAGTTCAGTCGCTCAGTCGTGTCCGACTCTCCGCGACCCCATAAATCACAGCACGCCAGGCCTCCCTGTCCATCACCAACTCCCGGAGTTCACTCAAACTCATCTCCACAGAGTCGATGATGCCATCCAGCCATCTCATTCTCTGTCGTCCCCTTCTCCTCCCGCCCCCAACCTTTCCCAGCATCAGAGTCTTTTCCAGTGAGTCAACTCGTCGCATGAGGTGGCCAAAGTATTGCAGTTTCTGCTTTAGCATCAGTCCTTCCAATGAACACCCAGGATCTATCTCCCTTAGAATGGACTGGTTGGATCTCCTTGTGGTACAAGGGACTCTCAAGAGTCTTCCCCAACACCATAGTTCAAAAGCATCAATTCTTTGTCAATCAGCTTTCTTCACAGCCCAACTCTCACATGCATACGTGACCACGGGTAAAACAATAGCCTTGACTAGACAGACCTTTGTTGGCAAAGTAATTTCTCTGCTTTTTAATATATTATCAAGGTTGGTCATAACTTTCTTTCCATGGAGCAAGCGTCTTTTAATCTCATGGCTGCAATCAGCATCTGCAGTGATTTTGCAGCCCCAAAAAATAAAGTCTGACACTGTTTCTACTGTTTTTCCATCTATTTCCCATGAAGTGATGGGACCAGATGCCATGATCTTTGTTTTCTGAATGTTGAGCTTCAAGCCAACATTTTCACTCTCCTATTTCACTTTCATCAAGAGGCTTTTGAGTTCCTCTTCACTTTCTGCCATAAGGGTAGTGTCATCTGCATATCTGAGCTTTTTGATATTTCTCCCAGCAGTCTTGATTCCAGCTTGTGCTTCTTCCAGCTCAGCGTTTCTCATGATGTACTCTGCATAGAAGTTAAATAAGCAAGGTGATAATATACAGCCTTGACGCACTCCTTTTCCTATTTGGAACCAGTCTGTTGTTCCATGTACAACTCTGACTGTTGCTTCCTGACCTGCATACAGGTTTCTCAAGAGACAGGTCAAGTGGTCTGGTATTCCCATCTCTTTCAGAATTTTCCAGACTTTATAGTGATCCATACAGTCAAAGGCTTTGGCATAGTCAATGAAGCAGAAATAGATGTTTTACTGAAACTCTCTTGCTTTCTCCATGATCCAGCAGATGTTGGCAATTTGATCTCTGGTGACTCTGCCTTTTCTAAAACCTGCTTGAACATTCACGGTTCACATATTGCTGAAGCCTGGCTTGGAGAATTTTGAGCATGACTTCACTAGCGTGTGAGATGAGTGCAATTGTGCGGTAGTTTGAGCATTCTTTTGCATTCCCTTTCTTTGGGACTGGAATGAAGACTGACCATTTCCAGTCCTGTGGCCACTGCTGAGTTTTCCACATTTGCTGGCATATTGAATGCAGCACTTTCTCAGCATCATCTTTCAAGACTTGAAATAGCTCAACTGGATTTCCATCACCACCACTAGCTTTGTTCGTAGTGATGCTTTCTAAGGCCCACTTAACTTCACATTCCAAGATGTCTGGCTCTAGGTCAGTGATCACGTTATCGTGACTATCTTGGTCGTGAAGATCTTTTTTGTACAGTTCTTCTGTGTATCCTTGCCATCTCTTCTTAACAGCTTCTGCTTCTATTAGGTCCACACAATTTCTCCCTTTATCGAGCCCATCTTTGCATGAAATATTCCCCTGGAATCTCTAATTTTCTTGAAGAGATCTCTTGTTTTTCCTTTTCTGTTGTTTTCCTCTATTTCTTTGCATTGATCACTGAGGAAGTCTTTCTTATCTCTCCTTGCTACTCTTTGGAACTCTGCATTCTGATGCTTATATCTTTGCTTTTCTCCTTTGCTTTTCGCTGCTCTTCTTTTCACAGCTATTTGTAAGGCCTCCTCAGACAGCCATTTTTCTTTCTTGCATTTATTTTCCGTTGGGATGGTCTTGGTCCCTGTCTCGTTTACAATGTCACGAACCACCGTCCAAAGTGTATGCGCTTTATAATAAGGTTAAATTCATTGTTTGGGGGTGAAATCTCCTATAGATATCAATTAAGTCTAACTGGTCTATTGTATAATTTAACATCTGTGTTTCCTTGTTAATTTTCTGTTCAGTTGATCTGTCCATAGGTGTGAGTGCGTAATAAGTCTCCCACTATTATTGTGTTCTTGTTTATTTCCCCTTTCACACTTGTTAGCATTTGTGTTAGTTTGCGATCCTTCTATGTTGGGTGCATATATATTTATCATTGTTATATCTTCTTCTTGGATTGATCCTTTGATCTTTATGTAGTGTCCTACTTTGTTTCTTTTCACAGCCTTTGTCTTAAAGTCTATTTTATCTGATATGAGTATTGCTACTCCTGCTTTGTTTTGGTCTCTATTTGCGTGGAATATCTTTTTCCAGCCCTTCACTCTCAGTCTGTATGTGACCCTCATTTTGAGGTGGGTCTCTTGTAGACAACATATATGGGGGTCTATTTTTATATCCATTCAGCCAATCTTTGTCTTTTGGTTGGGGCATTCAACCCATTTACATTTAACCTAATTATTGATAAGTATGATCCCTTTGCCATTTACTTTACTGCTTTGGATTCGACTTTATACACTCATTCGTAATTTCCTGTGTAGAGAAGCTCCTTTAGTATTTGCTGGAGAGCTGGTTTGGTAACGCTGAATTCTCTCAGCTTTTGCTTGTCTGTAAACCTTTTGGTTTTTTCTTCTAATTTGAATGAGATCCTTGCTGGGTACAGTAATTTGGGCGTAGGTTATTTTCTTTCATCTGTTTAAGTATGCCCTGCCATTTCCTCCTGGTCTGAAGAGTTTCTACTGAAACAGCAGCTGTTATCCTTATGGGGATCTCCTTGTGTGTTATTTGTTGCTTTTCCCTTGCTGCTTTTAATATTTGTTCTTTGTGTTTGATCTTTGTTAATTTGATTAATATATGTCTTGGGGCATTTCGCCTTGGCTTTATCCTATTTGGAACTCTCTGGGATTCTTGGACTTGGGTGATTATTTCCTTCCCCATTTTAGGGAAATTATCAACTATTATCTCCTCAAGTATTTTCTCATGGTCTTTCTTTTGGTCTTCTTCTTCTGGGACCTCTATGGTTCGGATGTTGGGGCTTTTAACATTGTCCCAGAGGTCTCTGAGATTGTCCTCATTTCTTTTAATTCATTTTTCTTTTTCCTCTCTGTTTGATTTATTTCTATCCAATCTATCTCACTTATTCTATCTTCCGCCTGCCTTATTCTACTGTCGGTTTCCTCTAGAGTGTTTTTTATCTCATTTCTTGCATTATTTATTGTATATGACTCTTCTTTTTTCTTCTAGATCCTTGTTAAACCTTTCTTTCATCTTCTCAATCCTTGTCTCCAGGTTGTTTATCTGTAACTCCAATTTGTTCTCTAGAGTTTGGATCATTTTCACTATCATAATTAGGAATTCTTTATCAGGTAGCTTCCCTAATTCCTCTTTTGTTTAGGTTGGTGGGCATTTACAATGTTCCTTTATTTGCTGGGTATTTCTCTGTCTCTTCATCTCGCTTATATTGCTGTGTTTGGGTGGCCTTCCATCTTCTGGCAGTTTGCGGAGTTCTCTTCATTGTGGAGTTTCCTCTCTGTGGGTGAGGTTGGACAGGTGGCTTGTCAAGGTTCCCCGTTTAGGGAAGCTGTGTCAGTGTTTCGCTGGGTGGAGCTGGATTTCTTCTCTCTGGAGTGCAATGAAGTGTACAGTAATGAGTTATGAGCTGTCAATGGGTTTGGAGTGATTTTGGGCAGCCTGTATAATGAAGCTCGGGGCTATGTTCCTATGTTGCTGGAGAATTTGCATGGTATGTCTTGCTCTGGAACTTGTTGACGCTTGGGTGGTGCTTGGTTTCAGTAGGTATGGAGGCGTTTGATGAGCTCCTATCAATTAATGTTCCCTGGAGTCAGGGGTTCTCTGGTGTTCTCAGGATTTGGACTTAAGCCTCCTGCCTCTGATTTTCAGTCTTATTCTTGCAGTAGCCTCTAGACTTTTCTATCTGTCACGTCTAAGGTGGTTCCCTATGTTTTAGATTCTGTTTGCTGGTCTCTTCAGTGTCTAATTTCTGCCCTCACACTAGGGGTTGGTGGTGGACACTTTTTAAGGCTCACTTTTTCAATAGTGTTCTGGGAAGTGAGGAACGCTACAGGCAAATATCTCTGGTGTCTGTGGGGAGTGCTCGCAGTGTCTTGGCCACACTGGGTTTGCCCCTGCTCAAGGCATGAGTTCTGTCCCAGTCTACAATGCAAAGGCTCTAGGTTGCTCTGCCGAGAACTGTCTGAGGCCACCGCTGGGTTACATGCACATCCCAGGTCTAAGCCGCTCAGGTTCAGGTACTCGGGTACTCCACAAATGCGCAGACTTGGTTGGGTCTGCGTTTTTTGCCCTCCCTCTGGTCTGAGCATCTCTGGTGACCAGGTGTTTGGTGAGCACGGTAACTGTGACTTATCGCCTCCCTGGTCCCTCCTGCTTGGTTTTCTGAGTGTACAACTGGAGCACATTCTCAGACGGGTGTCGACCAGCCAGTAACCGAAGAAGCCTTGGTTAGCGCAGAAACCTGTTCGCAGTTTGGTATCGGATGCCTCTCTGGGCATTGCGCACTTCGAGCGCTGGCTGCCCTCCTCTGCCTGTCTCGGCCGGGGATGGACTGTCCGCCACTGGCTAGCTCTGTTCATTCCTTTTTTCTGTGAGCAGGACTGGCAGAGTCTTCAGTACAGTTAAGTTCAGTCGCTCAGTCATGTCCGACTCTTTGCGACCCCATGAATCACAGCACACCAGGCCTCCCTGTCCATCACCAACACCCGGAGTTCACTCAAACTCATGTCCACAGAGTCGGTGATGCCATCCAGCCATCTCATTCTCTGTCGTCCCCGTCTCCTCCCACCCCCCAATCCCTCCCTGCATCAGACTCTTTTCCAGTGAGTCAAATCATCGCATGAGGTGGCCAAAGTATTGCAGTTTCAGTTTTAACATGAACACCCAGGATTGATCTCCGTTAGAATGGACTGGTTGGATCTCCTTGCAGTCCAAGGGACTCTCAAGAGTCTTCTCCAGCACCACAGTTCAAAAGCATCAATTCTTTGGCGATCAGCTTTCTTCACAGCCCAACTCTCACATCCATACATGACCACGGGAAAAACCATAGCCTTGACTAGGCGGACCTTGGTTGGCAAAGTAATGTCTCTGCTTTTTAATATGCTATCTAGGTTGGTCGTAACTTTAATTCCAAGGAGTAAGCGTCTTTTAATTTCCTGTCTGCAATCAGCATCTGCAGTGATTTTTGAGACCAAAAAAAAAACAAAATCTGACACTGTTTCCCCATCTATTTCCCATGAAGTGATGGGACCAGATGCCATAATCTACATTTTCTGAATGTTGAGCTTCAAGCCAACCTTTTCACTCTCCTCTTTCACTTTCATCAAGAGGCTTTTGAGTTCCTCTTCACTTTCTGCCATAAGGGTGTTGTCATCTGTGTATCTGAGGTTATTGATATTTCTCCCAGCAATCTTGATCCCAGCTTGCGCTTCTTCCAGCCCAGCGTTCCTCATGATGTACTCTGCATACAAGTTACATCAGCAGGGTGACAATATACAACCTTGATGCACTCCTTGTCCTATTTGGAACTGGTCTGTTGTTCTATGTCCAGTTCTAACTGTTGTTTCTGACCTGCATACAGGTTTCTCCAGAGGCAGGTCAGGTGGTCTGGTATTCCCATCTCTTTCAGAATTTTCCACAGTTTATTGTGATCGACACAGTCAAAGGCTTTGGCATAATCAATGAAGCAGAAATAGATGTTTTTCTGGAACTCTCTTACTTTTTCCATGATCCAGCGGATGTTGGCAATTTGATCTCTGGTGCCTCTGCCTTTTCTAAAACCTGCTTGAACATCAGGGAGTTCACGGTTCATATATTGCTGAAGCCTCACTTGGAGAATTTTGAGCATGACTTTACTAGCGTGTGAGAGGAGTGCAATTGTGCGGTCGTTTGAGCATTCTTTGGCATTGCCTTTCTTTGGGATTGGCATGAAGACTGAACTTTTCCAGCCCTGTGACCACTGCTGAGTTTTCCAAATTTGCTGGCATATTGAGGTGGAGTCTTAGGTTAGGGCTTTTTGCCTTTTCGCGGTGTAGTTATTGCTCAGTCTGCTTTGCTAGCTCCTGTTAGTTCTCTCAGATTGCCCTTATGGCATTCAGGCCTGGTCCTCACTCTAAGCAGTTCAGGTGGCTCCTCCCTGCCCAGCCCCCTCTTCCTAATGGCGGATGGGGGCGTATGCGCTGCTTTTCCTCTGGGAGTTACTGTTGGGTGAGTAATCTGTGGGGTTTAATTATTTATTTCTTTTTCCTTCCCGTTATGTTGCCTCTGAGGATCCAAGGCTCACTACAGACTTGGCAGTGACAGTGTTTCCTGGTGTTTGGAAACTTCTCTCTTTTTTAAGCTTCCCTTCCCAGGATGGAACTCCATCTCTACCTCTTTTGTCTCTCTTTTTATCTTTTATGTTTTTTATACCTCCTTTATAAGACAATGGGCTGCTTTTCTGGGTGCCTGATGTCCTCTGCCAGCATTCAGAAGTTGTTTTGTGGAGTTTACTCAGCGTTCAAATGTTCTTTTGATGAATTTGTGGGGGAAATGTGGTCTCCCCATCCTATTCCTCCACCATCGTGTTCCCTCTCTCTGTTTGTAGACTTTTTGATGAGGGTCATTCTGATGAGTATGAGGCGATATCTCATTGTAGCTTTGATTTTCATTTCTCTAATAATGAGTATAAGCATCTTTTCATGTTTCTTAGCCATCTGTATGTCTTTGAAGAAATGTCTGTTTAGGTATTTTTGCCCACTTTTTGACTGGGTTGATTTTTTTTTTTTTCTTTCTGGTATTGAATTGTATGTGCTGCTTGTATATTTTGGAAATAAATCCTTTGTCAGTTATTTCATTAGCTATTATTTTCTCCCATTATCAAGATTGTCTTTTTTCTTGCTTGTAGGTTCCTTTGCTGTGAACAAGCTTTTAAATTTAATCATGTTCCATTTGTTTACTTTTATTTTTATTTTCATCACTCTAGGAGGTTGGCCATATAGGTATGTCATGGACTGTTCTCCCTATGCTTTCCTCTAAGAGTTTTATAGTTTCTGGTCTTACATTTAGGTCTTTAATCCATTTTGAATTTATCTTTGTATATGGTGTTAGTGTTCTAATTTCATTCTTTTACAAGTAACTGTCTAGTTTTCCCCGTACCACTTATTGAAAAGTCTGTCTTTGCCCCATTGTATACTCTTGCTTCCTTTGCCAATAATAAGGTACCCATAGGTGCATGGATTTATTCCCGGGCTTCCAATGTTGTTCAATTGGTGTATATATATTTTGTGTGAGTGCCACTACCAAGCTGTCTTGATGACTGCAGCTGCGTAGTACAATGTGAAGTCAGGAATCTTGATTCCTTCAGCTCCGTTCTTCTTTCTCAAGACTACTGTAACTATTCAGGATCTTTTGTGTTTCCATATGAATTGTGATTTTTGTTGTTATTGTTTGTTCTAGTTCTGTGAAAAATGCCGTTGGTAATTTGTTGGGATTGCATTAACTTTGTAGATTGCATTTGGTAGTAATGTCATTTTCAAAATACTGATTCTTCCTACTCAGGAACATGGAATTTCTCTCCACCGTTTTATATCATCCTTGGTTTCTTTCATTAGTTTCTTAGCATTTTTTGTGTACAGTTCTTTCATCTCCTTAGGTAATTTTATTCCTAGATGTTTAATTCTTTTTGGTGCAACAGTGAATGGAGTTGATTCCTTAATTACTCTTTCTGATTTTTTTTATTTTTACCATATAGAAATGCAAGTGATTTCTTTGTATTGATTTTGTCTCCTGCAGCATTGCTAAATTCAGTAATTAACTGTAGTAATTTTCTCGTAATATCTTTAGGGTTTTCTATGTACAGCATCTTGTCATCTGCAAACAGTGGGAACTTTACTTCTTCGTTTCCAATCTTGATTCCTTTTATTTATTTGTCTTCTCTGATTGCTGTAGATATGCATTCTAGAACTCATGTTGAATAACAGTTGTGAAAGTGGACACCCTTGTCTTGATCCTGATCTTAGGGGGAGTTCTTTCAGTTTTTCATCATTGAGAATAATGTTTCCTGTAGGCTTATCATATATGGTCTTTACTATGTTGAGACAGTTTCCTTCTATGCCCATTTTTTGAAGAGTTTTTATCATAAATATGTGCTGAATTTTTTCAAAGGCATTTTTTTTTGCATTTATTGAGATGATCACATGGTTTTTATCTTTCAATTTGTTAGTATGGTGTGTCACATTGATTGATTTCTGTACTTTGAAGAATTCTTTTCTCCCTGGAATAAACCCACCTTGATCATGGTCTGTGACCTTTCTGATGTGCTGCTGAATTCTGTTTGCTAAAATTTTCTTGAGGATTTTTGCCTCTATATTCATCAGTGATATTGGCCTGTAGCTTTCTGTTTTTGTGTTGTCTTCATCTGGTTTTGATAGCAGGGTGATGGTGGCCTCACAGAAGTTTGGAACTGTTCCTTCCTCTGCAATTTTTTTTGAAAAAGGTTTAGAATGACAGGCATTAGCTCTTCTCTAAATATCTGGTTGAATTCTGTGAAGACATCTGCTCCTGGGCTCTTGTTTTTTGGAAGATTTTTGATCACAGCTTCAATTCCAATGTTTGTCATTGGGTTGTTCATAATTTCTATTTCTTCCTGGTTCAGTGTTTGAAGATTTAACATTTCTAAAAATCTATGCATTTCTTCTAGGTTATCTATTTTATTGCATATAGTTGTTCATAATAGTATCTTATAATCTTTTGTATTTCTGCATTGTCTGTTGTAATCTCTCCTTTTTCAATTCTAATTTTGTTGATTTGATTCCTCTCTCAATTTTTTCTTGATGAGTTTGGATAAGGTTTTGTCAATTTTGTTTATATTTTCAAAGAACTAGTTTTTTGTTTTATTAATCTTTTCTGTTTTTTCTTTTCTTTTTCAATTATTTCTGCTCAGATCTTTATGATATTTTTCCTTCTTATTTTTTTCCTTCTTTTTCCAGTTGTTTTAGGTATAGAGTTAGGTTGTCTATTTGATCTTTTTCTTGTATCTTGAGGTAGGATTCTACTACTATAAACTTCCCTCTTAAACCTGGTTTGGAGTTGCCATGTTTTCATTGTCATTTATTTCTAGAATTTTTCCCCCTTTGATTTCTTCAGTAATCTGTTGGTTATTTAGAAATGTGTCGCTTAATCTCCATGTGTTTGTGTTTTCACAGAAAATTTTTGTAATTTGTGTTTTCTTAAAAAAATTCTTGTAGTTGATAACTAGTATCATAGCATTGCGGTCAGAGAAGATGCTTGATACAATTTCAATTTTCTTAAGTTTGCTGAGGTTTGATTTGTGACGCAACACGTGGTCTACCCTGGAGAATGTTCCATGTGCACTTGAGAAGAAGGTATATTATTCTGCATTTGGATGGAATGTCCTGAAGATATCAATGAGATCCATCTCATCTAATGCATTATTTAAGACTTGTGTTTCCTTATTAATTTTCTGTTTTTATGATCTTTCCATTAGTGTGAGTGGGGTGTTAAAGTCTCCTACTATTACTGTGTTAGTCAATATCTCCTTTCTTATGCATTAGTGTTTGTCTTATGTATTGTGCTACTATGTTGGGTGTGTAAATATGTCTCTTTTTTTTTGGATTGATCCCTTGATCATTATGCAGTGTCCTTGTTCATCTCTTGTATTCTTCTTTATCTGAAGATTTATTTTGTCTGATATAAGGATTACTACTCCAACTTTATTTTGCTTCCCATTTGCATGAGGTATATTTTTCCATCCTCTCACTTCCAGTCTGTATGTATCGTTAGGTATGAAGCTCATTTCTGGTAGACAGCATGCATATGGCTCTTCTTTATGTATCCATTCAGCCAGCCTGTGTCTTTTGATTGGAGCATTTAACATTTACTTTTAAAGTAATTATTGATATATATGTTTCTATTGTCATTTTCTAATTGTTTGGGGTTGATTTTGTAGATTGTTTTCTTCTGTTGTATTTCATGACTATATACGTACATTTAACATTTGTTGTAAAGCAGGTTTGATGGTACTGAATTCTCTTAAATTTGCTTCTCTGTAAAGCTTTTAATTTTTCCATCATTTTGAATGAGATCCTTGTTGGATACAGTAATCTTAGTTGCAGATTTTCTCGTTAAGTACTTTAAATATATCCTGCCATTCCCTTCTGGCCTTGACAATTTCTGCTGAAAGATCAGCTGCAAAGTGTGTGGGGTTTCCCTTGTCTGTTTCTTGTTGCTTCTCCCTTGCTGCTTTCAGCATTCTTTCTTTATGTTTAGTCTTTGTTAATTTGATTAGTATGTGCCTTGGCTTCTTTCTCCTTGGGTTTCTCCTTTAGGGGACTCTTCGTGCGTCTTGGACTTGATTGGATATTTCGTTTCCTATATTGGGGACATTTTCAACTATAATATCTCCAAAAATTTTCTCATACAATTTATTTTTCCCTTCTTCTTCTGTCAGTTCAGTTCAGTCGCTCAGTCATGTCTGACTCTTTGCGACCCCATGAATCGCAGCACGCCAAGCCTCCCTGTCCATCACCAACTCCTGGAGTTCACTCAAACTCATGTTCATCGACTCGAAGATGCCATCCAACGATCTCAAGCTCTGTTCCCCCCTTCTCCTTCTGTCCCCAGTCCCTCCCAGCATCAAGGTCTTTTCCAGTGAGCCAACTTTTTGCAACAGGTGCCAAAGTATTGGAGTTTCAGCTTCAGCATCAGTCCTTTCAATGAACACCCAGGACTGGTTTCCTTTAGGATGGACTGAGAGGAACTTCTTGCAGTCCAAGAGACTCTCAAAGAGTCTTCTCCAACACCACAGTTC